>NW_024425119.1:20918058-20965240 GCF_017311325.1 Ursus maritimus
GGGGGAGGGGGGGGAGGGCAGGGGGAAATCCCTGCTCAACGGGAGTCTGCTTATCCCTCTCCTTCTGCCCCTCCCCTCTGCTTATCCCTCTCCTTCTGCCCCTCCCCTCTGCTTATCCCTCTCCTTCTGCCCCTCCCCTCTGCGTGTGCTCTCTCTCTTGCTCTCTCTCTCTCTCTCAAATAAACAAAATCTTTTTTAAAAAATTAAAAAATAAAAACTTACCTCAAATTTAAACCATTCTGAGTTCCACTGAGGGTTGAGGGACTTGAGGTACACATCTGTTTTAAAGGTGGTATTACCAAATTTTACCTAAAAACAAACAATCCAAATATAAACATCAAAAATGTAAATAAAAGTAAGTTTTGATGTCAGCCAAGCAATGGGAAGATTAACCATGGAGGGGGGAAAAAAGGCAACTATCCCCTGAAACAAAAGGGAAGAAAGTACAGTCCAATAAGTTTATAGGCTAGACCTGAAATAAGTCAACCACTGCTCTGGTTGACTAGCTCTACACAGAAATTAAAAACAGCCTATTTTGTCAATATGAAGGAAGAAGTCAATATAGCCTTCAGGAAACAAAAGCTCACAAAAAAGAGGAATCTTGAGGGCAGAGGACCAGCAAGAATAAAATCAGAAGGAAAAAACATCAGCACCGTCCTTTCACCATCTCAGCTTGGGAATCCAGAACTCCAGCCCATTATTGTAAGAACTTAGAAATATATCCTTCTGTTTTCCAGCTTCCCCATTTTGTTATCTTTTTTAATCCCTTATTGGTGCACACACAGTGATTAGCAACAAACCATTATCATTAAAGGTTTTATCTTCAGGGACAATGAAAGGGATTGGATGGAGAGACTATCTTATTTCACAACCAGTCTTGGCAGACAGTAAATCACAAAGATCCAAAAATAAATAAGAAGGGAATGAAGAAAGCAGAAAGCAGGCTAAATCCCTGGGACTTGCTTCCAAAAAAGAATGGAGATTATGAAATCTGACTGAATTTGAGAAGTGGTCAGGAAGCTTAAGAGCAAAACAGCTAGGGAACTACTTCCTAGATGGCCTCACCTTTCCTAAATTTGATCTCTCCCCTAATTCTATTAGTCATTACTGTTATCTTTCCTAACCTCTAAATTCACTAAAGCTTATCGCCTTTAAGACAATTTCCAGCAATAAGAGACTCTTAAGCATAGGAAACAAACTGAAGGTTGCTGGAGGGGAGGAGAGTTGGGGGGATGGGGTAACTGGATGGACATTAAGGAGGGCACGTGATCTAATGAGTACTGAGTATTATATAAGACTGATGAAGCACTAAACTCTACATCTGAAACTAATTATACAGTATATGTTAATTAATTGAATTTAAATTTTAAAAAAAGACAATATCCAGCACATCATTTTACGCACTGTAGAGTCTTAGGAAATGCTAGTTCAAGCAGATAATCTTTGAAACCTCCTTTCCTTCTTGAAAGAAATCGCCTTCTCTTTTGGTATTATATATGCTGATTTTCCTGTTTTATCAGTCCAGGAAATTTTCTAAAAGCAAAATATCCAAAAGAATAATTATTTTCATCTTCTGTATATTTTTCTAAGTGTTTTATCGTTTAATTTGAATTATTAGGCATGGTACCAACCATTTTGGTGCTTAGGCAGGTTAGTTAGAGGGTAGAAAAGGTTAAAAAAATTATGTGAAAATAATAACTTCTGGCACAATAAAGAATATAAGAAAGCCAAAGATAAATAAGAAATTGAGAAAAAGTATTGCTAAATATACAATAAACATCAACTTTAATTTCTAATGAGTTCCTATAAAGCAATATGAAAAAGATGAATAACCCAACAAAAAATAGGCAAAGGACATGAACAAACAATTCAAAGAAATGGAAATATAGATGTTTTTATTTATTTTAATATAGATGCTTTTAAAATACAATTAAACCTTGAACAACATGGATTTGAACAGCACTCATCCAAGTATAGGCAGATTTTTTTCAATAAATATGATGGAAAATCTTTTGAAGATTTGTAACAAATTGAAAAAACTCATAGACAAACCACGTAGCCTAGAAATAGCAAAAAACTAAGAAATAGTTATGTCATGAATGCATATATATGTAAATACTAGTCTATTTTATCACTTAATACATAGAATACACACTAAAAAGTTAAAATTGATCAAAACATGCACAGAAATATGTAACAGACCATACAAGATGCCATTAGCAGTTGAAAGAAATGTAAATGAATGTAAGGATGTGGTATTAAATCATAATTGCATAAAATGAATAGTACATACTGTACTACTGTAATAATTTCAAACCACCTTCTGTTGCTACTGCCATGAGCCCAAGTGTTGCTAGTATCCACTTAAAACACTGTATGATGCTACCCATCTCTGTGTGAGCAATTCATCTCTTCAGTAAATTGCACATTGCAGTACAAAGTGACCTCTCGCAGTTCTTGCGTATTTTTCATTGTGTTTAGTGCAACACCGCAAACCTTGGGTAACATCATGAGACCTATACGAAGTGCCACTAGAGTTGTTTGAAGTTTTCCCAAGAATCAAAGAAAAGTAATGACATTACAAGAAAAAGCTGAATTGCTTGATATGTACTGTAGACTGAGGTCTGCAGCTGCACTTGCCTGCTGCTTCAAGATAAATGAATCCAGCATAAGGACCACTGTAAAAAAAGAAAATTCATGAAGCCAATGCTGCAGCTATGCCAGCAGGTGCAAAAAACTTACACTTTCTGCAAAATACCTTTTTGTCTCATACTGAAAATGCAGCTTTTATATGGTTGCAGGAGTGCTATAAGGTAAGCATATTTCTAGATTCTAATATGATTCGAGAAAAAAGTGAAGTCATTATATAACTGAAAGCAAAAGGAAGGTGAAAGATCTAAAGCTGGATAATTTGATGCCAGCAAAGGATGGTATGATAATTTTAGAAAGAGGACTGGCTTAAAAAATGTCAAGATAACAGGAAAAGCAGCTCATGCTGACCAAGAGGCAGCAGACGAGTTCCCAGACACCATCAAGAAAATCACTGAGGAGAAAGGATATCTGCCTGAACAGATTTTTAATGCAGACAAAAGTACCCTATTCTGGAAGGGTTTTGGAAAAAAACACCATGAAGTGTATTTATTAGCAGGAAGAGAAAAAAGTAAGGTCCAGGATTTAAGGCAAGAAGGAATATACTAACTCTACCATTTTGTGCAAATGCAGTCAGGTCTATGAACAGAACTGCCTTTATTTATAAAGCTGCTAACCCCCAAGCCTTGAAGGGAAAAGACAGACACCAGCTGCCAGTCTTTTGGTTGTACCAGAACCCTTTTTCTAGATTGGTTCCATTGATGATTTGTTCCTGAAGTCAGGAAATGCCTTGCCACTAAGAGACTGCCTTTTAAAGTTCTTTTGATATTGGACAATGCCTCTGGCCACCCAGAACCCCATGAGTTCAACACCAAGGGCATCAAAGTGGCCTACCTGCCCCCAAACACAAGCTCTCCATAATCAGCCTCTAGATCAGGGGGTCATAAGGAACTTTAAAGAATACATGGTATTCTTTGAAAAGGATTGTCAACACTATGGAAGAGAACTCTGATTAGAGAACATCATGGAAGTCTGGAGGGATTACACCACTGAAGAAGCCATCATTGCAGTAAAAGCCATGAAAGCCATCAACATGAAACAATTACTGCTGGAGAAAACTATGTCCAGATGTTGTTCATGACTTCACAGGATTTACAACAGAGCCAATCAAGGGAATAAGAGAAGTTTGTGGATAGGTAAAGGGTGAAGGGTATCAAGCTTTGGGTCTTGGAGAAATTTAAGAGCTAATAAACACACCAGAAGAATTAACAAAAGACAACTTGATGGAGATGACTGCTTCCCAACCAGTGCCAGACGATGAGAAAGAAGCTGTAGAAGAAGCAGTGACCAAAAACAAATTGATATTAGACAACCTGGCAGAAAGGATCTGACGATTCAAGACTGCTACTGATTTCTTTTACAACATGGAACTTTCTAGGATACTAGCACTGAAACTAAAGCAAACAGTGGTACTGTATAGAAATATTTTTTTTTAATGAAAAAGGAAAAATGTCAGAAATTACAACATAATTTCAGTAAAGTTATTCCACGTGTGCCTGTCTTTCCTGCCTCCCCTTCCAACTCCTCCATCTGTTCCACTTCTGCCACCCAAGACAGCAAGACCAACCCCTCTTCTTCCTCCACCTACTCCACATGAAGATGAGGATGAAGACCTTTATGACAATCCATTTCCAGTTAATGAATGGTACATAATCATCATGCCATACAGTTAATAAACTTAACAGTTGTGTATATGTGAATGTCTTCATGTGAAAATCTAGTAACTGCACGGAAAGAGCCACATGAGGCATTTCTGTATCATCATCATTGCCTAAGGAATCACCATACGAAAGACTTGTATAGAAGTGCTTAGCCTATACTTATACAGACATAGGTGAGCAACATTTAATACAAAATTAATCAGATGTTAGTGGGGTTTTTTTTTTTAACCTTTATTTACTTATTTGAGAGCAAGTGAGAGCGAGAGAGTGTGCACAAGCAGGGGGAGAGAGGGAAAACCAGATTCCCCACTGAGGAGGAAGCCTGACATGGGGCTCGATCCCAGGACCCCAGGATCGTGACCTGAGCCAAAGGCAGATGCTTAACCAACTGAGCCACCCAGGTATCCCAGAAGTTAGTTTTCTTATTGTTTCATAACTTTGCTTTCAAAGAATTATGTAACTACACTACGCCTCTCTCTCAAAACTGGAGAAACTGCTATCAGCCTACAATCCCAAGTAAATGATTTTTTAAGTTATATTTCTAATATTGTATTATAAATATGACTGTAATACTGTAAACCATAAAAAATTTTTTATAACGATTCACTTGTTAGTATACAGGCTAGGCTACTGTGAAGCAATCCTATCGATTACACTAGGCTACCATAAAGCAATCATACTGCTGTTTGTTTGTTATCAACGCATAAATCATTATATTTGTAAATAAATATGAATTTCTTTTTCACATTATCTTTTCATTTTTCATGTCTAGTGTCAGTAATATATGTAACATCTACTGTGTTTTGTATCATTTAAGACAATATTGATATAGTTACTGACAGATGATTCATCCTGTAAATATACATTGTAAACTCACCGTATCTATAAATACAGTACAGTACTATAAATATATTTTCTCTTCCTTACGATTTTCTTAAAAACATTTTCTTTTCTTTAGTTAACTTTATTGTAAGAATACAGTATATAATACATATAACATACAAACTATGTGTTAACCAATTTTATGTCATCGGTAAGGCTGACGGTCAACAGCAGGCCATTTGCAGTTAATTTTGGGGGCAGAATCAAAAAGTTGTATGTGATTTTCAACTGCGCTGAATTGAGAGGGGGATGTCAACTGCCCCTAAAAGGCCCCACACGGTTCAAGGGTCAACTATATATCAAAAGATGATCAACCATAAGAGAAATGCAAAGTAAACCAACATTTTTACTTATCATGTTAGCAAACAGTTTGAAAACAGTGTTGATGAGGTCTTCTAATACTTTGTTGGTGGGAATAGAAAATAAAACAATCTCTAAGGACTGCAGTTTGACAATGTATCAAAATGATAAATGCCTACACCCTTTAACTTCATACAGAAGGGAACAATGACATGTACAAGCAGCATCATAGTAACAAAAGATTGGAAATAACCTAGATATCCACAGATTTGGAACTGGTTAAATGAAGTATGGTAAAGTCACACAGGACAGTACTAAATAGAAGAATGAAGCAGTTCTCTCCGCACTGGTACAGAACAATCACCAAGAGAGATCTTTCTTCTGTGGAATAGCATGTATGGCATTTTTGAGAGAAAAAAATGGCAAAATGTTGTAAGTCATATAATATATGCCTTTATATAGCATAGGTTATTTTTAGTAGGTTATACAACAAATGTTAACAGTGGCCACTAGAAAGAACAGAACAGGTTGGTTAAAAGAAACACGATGAGAGAGAGGTTGACCCATTTTGTGCCTTCTGAATTCTGAACCATGCACGTATATTTCCTATTTATAAAATGTATTATTTTAAAACCCAAAAACTTTAAAAACTCAAATTAAAATCATAGTAAATTTATTTTGATTAAAATTATAGAATTCTGGATCCACTTCCAGGAATTCATCCTAAAGAAGCACTTTCACATGAGTTTCCTTCCTAAAACACACTAAAAAAGTCTAAATAGTCATTCAACAGGAAAATTATTGAATAAATCACATGTACTGCAACAGGAAAATTATTGAATAAATCAACATGGAGTTGATTTTAAGTACTGTCATGTGGAAATGTCAATGACATAATAACTGAAAAAATCAAGTTGCAGAATGTATAAAGCATGATTACATTTGTTTTTTAAAATGTAAGTAAAACTTTTTTTTTTTTTTAAAGGAAAGGAGGGGGAGTAAACGAACACATGCCAAAGAACTGAGAGTAATTATCTCTGAAGAAAGGACTGACATGGTGTAGGGAATACAGTACAGTGTAGTAAGTACCAAGTAAGGGGCTTTCAAGTTTTATTTCTGAGTTATCTCAACCTTTTATAATGGGAGCCATTCATGTATTACTTCCATATATTTTTTTAAATCACAAACAGTAAAAAAATGAAACAATGCAGATGTGCGCAGCAGGGGAGCCTGGGAAGAACAGAAGTTACTGCTTAGTTACTAATTTAATTTTCATTACATTTTAATATTCAAAACATCGAGGAAATACTTATTCCTAAATTTATCTAAAAACAGCTTTATCTGAAGTAAAGTATTGTTAGGATTATGAAATCATTCAAAACCTTTCAAAAGCCAGAAGTTTGGGTTCAACGGCCAAAACTACCATATCATTCTTTAAATTGAGTTCAGGAATGCCTGGGTGGCTCAGCTGGTTGGGCATCTGCCTTCGGCTCAGGTCATGATCTCAGGACCGTGGGATCAAGTCCCCCATCGGGGGGCTGTGGGGGGGCCCTGGTTAGCGGGGAGCCTGCTTCTCCCTCTGTCTGCTGCTCCCCTGCTCGTGCGCTCTCTCTCTCTGACAAATAAATAAAATCTTTAAAAAAATGGAAATATATTCAATAATTATTTCTATAACCTCAACAACACAAATATCAAACACCTCAGCCTCCATAAGGAGTCCCACATCAGGTTCCCTGCTCAGCAGGGAGCCTGCTTCTCCCTCTGCCTGCCGCTCCCCCTACTTGTGCTCATGCTCTCTCTTTCTGTCTCTGACAAATAAATAAAATCTTTAAAAAATAAATAAATTGTGAGTTCAGCCCTCTTCAGGTTTGTTCTACTATACTGTACTGGTATATTGTACCTTTTATTCTTCTTTTGGTCAACTGTCCATTCAAGATATAGTAAAGATCTGATAGCCCCCAACTGCATTAAATAAACAAACAAACAAACAAAAAGATTTTAGGAAAAGAAAAAGGCCAGAGTGTGAACTTCGCCAAATTGTGATGATTCCCCTTCTACTAAAGAAGAATCATAGTTCATTTGGTCTTATTTAATTCGAATGAGATTTTATTACCCAGCAATTAAATGAATGCCTTACAACTTTGTTAAAGAACACCAGGGATTTTAATGAGATTCCCTAGTAAAGTAAAAGCGTTCTCTTTCCCCACTCATTAGCTAAATTACCTTGAGAAAGTTATTTAACCTGTTATTTAAGGCTGCTTCCTCCTCTGAAGGGGGGATTGTTGTATTACAGGCAAAAATGCATGTAGAGACCTAGCAAAATGTCTGGTATCATTAAATATTAATTTCTTTTCCTCTCCCTGTTCCCTCAAAGGCTCCTGGATAAACACAAAATGATAATATAGATTGCCAAACAGTTTGTAACATGAACATTAATACTGGGATTAATTTCCATTAATACTATTTTTATACAGAACTTCATCTCCTTCATTCTGGGGGTTCCTGCAAGAATAATCATCTTTAAATACTACTTGGTGGGGTGCCTTGGTGGCACAGTTGGTTACACATCCCACTCTTGGTGTCGCATCAGGTCATGATCTCATTCAGGGTCGTGAGATCGAGCCCCACACTGAGCCCTGTGCCCAGCGCAGAGTCTATTTGAGATTCTCTCTCTTTCTCCCTCTGGCCTTACCCCCATTTGGTCTCTCTCTCTAAAATAAATAAATAAATCTTTAAATATATACATACATACATACATGCACACTATTTGGTCTTCACTGGCTTCCTAAATTCCTCACATCATATATAGAAATTCCTTCAACCAATGCAATCAGGATCAGTATTTGATTAGTTAATCAAATAATTTGGTAATTTGGTTAAATCAAAGAATCATTACAAGTGATTCAAATGGTAAACATTTTAAGATAAAACATATAAATATTCATTCCTCCTCTATATTTGAATGTAAGGGTAAGGCCTCTTCTTTGAGTAAGGGTTCACTGTTTAGAGTTCTGCATCATCTTTTTTGCACAAACCACACCCATAATGTACCATCTGTGATTTCCAGTTTGGGTTTTTTTTATGTGGTGGTAGAACTTAAAATTGCGTGTAAAAATATACGAACATAGAATCCTAGATTTTTCTCCATCTAATTCTAGAGTAATGTTTAGTGACTGTATCCATATGTCTTTACATAGCATTATCAACTTCATTTTCACTCTTATTTCACCAATTTACATAAGGTTTAAGTAAATTACAATAACAAATTGAGTTGGCATAAACAGGTTTGGGGAAAAAACATAACTGCCTCTTGGTAAAGTATTATCAGCCAACTGATGGGAGAAGCAGGCACAGGAGAGAATAACTAGCAATGTGGGATATTCGAGAATATGCTTATGGAAGGAACGCAGAGCACTGGGGACTGTGATAAGTGAGTTAATGGAAGTTGTTTAAGAGAGCTTCTATTGTACAGACTTCTACCCCTCTAGTTTTCAGACCGTTCAATAACCTGCATTCCCCTTACCTAGCAAATTTTATTCCCAAGAACCCTCCCTTCAATTACATATGCTCTATCCCTCTCCTTTTGCTTTTCCTGAGTTTGTCTTATTCATCTAGAAAATGCTGCTTTTCCTCTCTGCCTATAGAAATTTTACCATTCTTCAAGCACAGCACAAAGACTTCTCATGACCAATTCAGGCATCATTATCTCCCTTTCTTATGAGCTTATACAGTACTTAACAGGCTACATCACACAATTTATCCCTTTATTACATGGTAATCCTTCATTATCCCCCTTTTCCTGCATTAATCTTTCCCTTTCTGCTGGATTCTTCCTATTACCGCACAAATATGTTCTAGTATCGTCTAACTTACTTTTTTTAAGTCCTAAAAGCTACATACTCCCCAAATACCATACTATTTCTCCTCTCCCCTTCATAGCCCTGTTTCTTGAAACAATTGCCTATTCGTGCCACACCTCTTTCTCACCTGTCCCTTGTACTTTAACCCTCTTTGACTCACTACAGTATGGGCTTCCTTGACACTCTCCTTGTCAGGATCAGTAACAACCTCCATACTGTCCAATCCAGTGATTTTTCTGTCCTCTTTACCTGACCTCTCAGTGCCATTTAATGGTTGAAGGCTTCCTCTTTCTAGAAACTTCCTCTTGCCTTCTGAGACATTACTTTCCTGATTTTTCTCTCTCCCCATTGTCTGATAATCTCAGTTTTCTTCCCCTAGTCCTCCTCCTGTAATAGACAGCTTAATGTCAAGTTTTTTCAAGGATCCATACCTCTTCTTTCTCCCTCTAAGTCAGAGGTTTACAAAAGGGACAAACCAACTCCTAAGGGAATTTTAGAAATTTCTACGGGTGTTATTTGTGGAGAATAGTTGTAATATTTAGAAGGAAGGGCCAGAGAAGCTAGGTGTCCTGCAATGCAAGAAATTGTTCCCTACAATGAAGAATTGTCTTAAGCCATGATTTTCAAATGTCCTACCAGATAATCACATAGGATTAAAAATCTAACTCATTTTACAGATAAAAGTGTTCTAATGGGGGAAAAAAGGTGTTGTAATGCAGTTACATAATTGTCAAGAAATACAACCATCACGTAAATTAAGGGAAAATTCTGCTTCTGCCCATTAGTTGATTATTTTGAAAAATCAGAGAACAATGAAGGCCTATCTAAGGTGTCAGAACTACACAACTGTCTCACTGTGTATGAGTCAGATTCATGTGATTTTTATACATATATGAGACACCCTATCTTGTATCCTTGCTTTTTTTTCTTACCATCTATCAGTTTATCTTTTAATTACCTTCTTTATGAACTCCATCCTCCCACTAAAATGTGAGTTCCATGATTAAAGAAATTTTTGCCTTATTCAGTACTATATTCCCAGCACACTGTACTATACCCAGTACAGTGATGGATATATTCATGGACTCAATCTGATTACTTTGTACCTTCTACTGTGATCATGAACAAGTACTTCCATATTGAAACACATACTAAAAAAATTTCTCTAATTTGTCATATTACTAGTTAGAACAATATATTGGGTATTTTTTAATTGTGAGGCTAGGTTACATTGGCCATAAATATCATGCCAGCACAGAAAGAGTGGATTTCAAAATACCTGCTATATAAAGGGGGCCTGGGTCTCACAGAGTGCAAAAGCACTGGCCTGTATAAGCTCATTTCTAGCTCACATCTCTCTTCTGAACATCATACTTACTATTCTAACTTCCTCATGGACAACTCCAATTAACATCTCAAACCTAACACACCCAAACAGAAATTGATTCTCCACTTACTCAATCAATCTCTACAAATCCTATGGATTCCATTACAAAATCAACATCTTGGCCCCCACCTTCTCTTTTTTGAACTATTATAGAATCTCCTAATTAGTTGTCTGCTTCAGCTCTTTCCCTCTTCAGACCACACTCCGGACAGCAAAAAAAAAAAAAAAAAAAAGTACTAATCTCAACAACCGCTTCCCATAGAATTTAGAATAAAATCCATAGTCCTAATCATGGCCTCTAAGATCCTGCATGATTGGCTCCTTGACTAACTCTCCAATTTCATCTTACCCCACGTGCCAGCCACACCCATCTTCCTTCACTTCCTAATACACTCCCTGAGCAGCTGGCTCCTCCTCATTCAGCAGGTCTTTGACATTTCCTCAGAGGTCTCCTGATTACCCAACCTAAAGTAGATGTTCCCTGTTACTCTTTATTGTTTTTTTCCATGAAACTCATCACAATTACCTATTTTATCACTTTATTTTTTAATGTCTGTCTCTTCCACCAAAATACAAACTTCATAAAACTAGGAACCAAGTCTATTTTGTTCACTATCATATATGCATCAGCTACACCAGTGACTAGCACTGGGTCTGGCAAACAGCACTCCAATAACTATTTGCTGAAAAGGAATTAAAAGTCACTCTTGAATCCAACCCCTCCCTCACCAGCAAAACCATTTATTACCAAGGCATGATAATTTTACCTAAGAAATGCCCCTCAAGGGGCGCCTGGGTGGCTCAGTCAATTAAGCATCTGCCTTTGGCTCAGGTCACAATCACAGAGTCCTGGGATCGAGCCCCTCACTTTCCTTTGCCCCTGCTAATGCTCTCTCTCTCGCTAGCTCTCTCTCTCAAAAAAAAAAAAAATAATAAATAAAATCTTGAGAAAAAAAAAGGAAATGTCCCTCAAGTCTTTCTCCTCTAATCCGTTCCCACACCCATTCTTGACATGCACATTATTGCCTGGATAATTTTACCACCTTCTTAACTGATCTCCCTGTCTCATCTTTCCTCTGCCCAGCCCATCAGTAACATTACCACACAAGTTATCCTATCAACAACCTAATAAACATCATCATATTTCATTTCTCCTTAAAAAGTTCTTTTTGCTTACCTCTGCTTACAGAGTAAAGGAAAAATTATTCAGTACAGAAAATGAGATTTGACACCAATCTACCTTTCCAGCCTCATCCCCCATAACCTCCACTACCCACATATTCCCTTTTACTCCAGACATGTCTCAAACTAAGATAGTTCCCTGAACATACCATGTATCCCATTCTGGGATCCCATTCTGATGTTCCCTCTGCCTGGTACAATCCTGTGTGTCCTTCGAGGTTCAGCTCAAATGTCATTTTCTTAGTAAACTTCCTAAACCTTCAGAGACAGAATGAAGTTTCCATATTCCACAACACTCATCAACTTGTTGTCTAGAGACGCAATGTTAGCACGGTGGTTAAGAAAACAGTCCACAAGTCTATTAGCAAGGTTAAGAAAGCTTGGGGCAAATTTTTTACTGTTCCTAGGCCTGTTACCTTAACTGTAATATGGGATAATAATATAACAGCAGGACTGTTATGAGGAATAACAATTAAAAAGTAGTTAGCAAAGACCTGGCAATAATGAGACTCAATACATGCTAGCTATTAGTTATTAACCTAAACTGTATGGGTCAGTCTCTGAGCTACCTGAAAGCAGACTATGCTCTGGTAATCTGTGTATCCCCATTACCTAACATCTGGCCCAAGAACACACTCAGCATCTGTTTCTCAAGTGAAAATGAAGTTGGGATTAAGAATGACCACAGCAATGTTGGGGGGTGTGGTAGGGGGGCTGCAGTTATTAAGTCAGAGATCCTTTAGGGAACATCAAGAATACTTTATATTGAGATGAAATCAGGCTATATATTATCCTGTAGCTGTCAACTCTTATGCATTACTAGCCCAAATGATTATTATTCTAATGCTCTGGCTCATCAAGTCAATTTTTATTACAATTTTTACTTGGCTTCTTTCAGACTCTGGGTTATTACTTTCCGGGCCCTAGGCCTGTTCTAATTTGCATGAGTTTTAAACTAATCATCTGGTTTTAAAAGCAATTTTGCAATTTAAATCCATGGCACTTAATTGGCTTCCTACCTCAAGGCACTAAATTACCCTAAAACAGCTCATCATACCTACCAGTCTATACAGGAGCAGAAAGCGTTACGGTTGTGTTTTAAAACTTACACTGATGATTCAGACAATGTTATGCTCAAGAGTGGGTCGCCTCGCCTTGTAGGTCTCCAACTGCCCATAACGGACTGTATCTACCTTCTTAATGTGATCGCCATCACTTTGGCTTGAGAAGCCATCTCTCCTTCAACAGAAGAACGTGTGTGTGTGTGTGTGTGTGTGTGTGTGTGTGTGTGTTTCGGTGGCTGCGCGGCCACGCCTCGGGATCTCCTCCTGACTGGCAGGTGGCCTGTTATGAGTCCTGACATCAGGGTCACCCCAGCATGCAGAGCAGTAACTGCCTCCCCGCGCGGCAGAGTGCGCCGCAGACGCCCGGGAGCGGTGCACCCATCACATGGGCTGCAGTCTCGGCAGTCAGCCCTCAAGGGAGGGCTTGGACAAGCACCGCACAAAGGACGGCAGTCGAAAGGAGAATGGGCTGAAGAACTGGGGGCGAGGTGGGTAGGATCCTTCACAGGGCTTGGCACTCCCTGTGTTTTGAGGGGCAGGACCTTGCACCAACCTCCACGAAGGCATCAGTCAGGTCACTAGCTCGGTCCATCACTGGCAAATGGCGCCCAGCCACGATTTTCACCTTCAGCTTCCCAGGCATCTTCTCGGCTTCGGCCTCTCCTTGGGCTCCTGCAGAAACAAACAAGCGAGTCTGCGCCGAGCTCCTAGCCGGGCGGGGGAGGGGCGGGAGCGCGCGGGGAGCTGCGCGCGCCGGCGGGAGCGCGCGGGATAACTGACAGCGGAGGGCGCGCGAGGGCGCGCCACACCGCCGATAGCCACTCACTCGCGGATGAATGAGGGGGCCGTCCCGCGCGGACGCTGAGGCCTCATTCCGGAGAGGCAGTCGGAGAAGTGACCCCGGTGGGTTCTTCTACCCCGGTCCCACAGTGCTGACAAGAGAAGCAAAAGCCACTCAACATCCCGTGGACGATCTGCCACCCCTACTTGTCTTTTCCTCCCCCCAAAATGGCGGCTCTCGGGGCGTGGAGGAAACATCGATCATTCGGCGCTCGGCCCACTTCTCAGCGGAGAAACTAAATTCGCGGAGCAAATGGAGGGGCGGGACGGACTCCGAAGAAGCTGGAGGGCAGGGAAATGGGTCGAGCCCTGCATCATCCACCGAGCCTGGGCTGTGATTTGGTGCGCGGCTGTTCCAGAGCTGACGCGGGCCTTCCGGGGCGGGGCGAAGTACTCCGTAGGGCTCGGTGACTTCGCGGGTCGACCCTTTCCCAGCTACAAACGCCGCATTTTCGAGGGGTGTGACAGAAGGAGTTTCTACCTGGAAGGGATGCAGTTTTTGTTTTATATGAAGGAGAGTAAGAAATTTCAGGGACATCTCGGGTAGTCAAGTAAGTATTCTATAGCAACATTTTTTATTCAGTCATACACACGTGTACTGGGTTATAGATGTTACTGTAGGTCTTGGGGGAAAACAAAACTTTGAAATCCAAAGCCACTGGTTAAAGGAGTTTCCCCTGCACGCCTGAATCGGCTCTGTGTTTATTAAGCATTAACAAACCTAAGACCTACTTTTCTGGCGGGAGTTCAGGACCTCCTACCCGATGAAATTTCCAGTCAACTGCAAGAAACGAAACGGATGAGCTTAATGAAACACCTTGAACAATCGACCCAATTATATATGTAAATAACCATGCAAAAGAGAGGCAAAATCTGTAGGCTCATGCCATCAGAAAAAAAAACAGGGAAACTGAGGCACACGCACAGGATGTAACACAAGTCACACTATACTAAATATCAACAGTACATGCCATATCAAATAACAAAATCACCATTAACAATTCTGGTAGAAAGATTTTACCACGATTCATTAGGAATGGAAAAATTCCCAAATGATTTTTTTTTAAACTGATGCTTCTTTTCTTTTCTTTTCTTTTCTTTTCTTCTCTTTTCTTCTCTTTTCTTCTCTTTTCTTCTCTTTTCTTTTCTTTTTCAGATTCGTTTATTTGAGAAAGAGAGAGAGCATGGTGGGGGTGGGCAGACGGAGAGAGAGAACCCAGAGCAGATTCTGCAGGGAGCCAGGAGCCGGGCTGGATCTCAGGATCCTGAGATCATGACCTGAGCTGAAACCAAGAGTCCCATGCTTAACCCACTGAACTACCCAGGTGCCCCAAACTGATATACCTTTTTAACTTTAAAAATACCGAACAGGTGGGGGCACCTGGATGGCTCAGTGATTGGAGCAAATGACTCTTGATCTTGAGGTTGTGAGTTCAGGCCCCACATTGGGTATGGAAAGTACTTAAATATTTTTTTAAAAAATACTTAATAGGTTAAATTAAATCTAGGCGGTGGTGACCCAGAATTCTCTTTAAAAGGCAAAAGTTCCTTCTATAGAGGGAATATTATTCACATTAAGTGAGAAGTTGAAATCTTACAAAGAGAAAAGAAAAAGGCTTCCTCAAAATAAAAATCTAAAAGATAAGTCACTGACTTTTCATACTAGGGAAAACTTCATCCACTCAAACTATGACAAAAGGTTGAAAGGCTAGAGCTTACGTGCAAATTTCCTTAGATCCTACTGAAGCTTTTTGTGGAATCTAACTCTACTCTTAAAATGCCCTTACCAAACACTCATGGTGCACAACACTATGTGATCAGTTAATTTTGGTGTATTTTGTTTTGGTGGCAGAATTGAAATAGCTTTTTTTTTTTTTTAAGAATTTATTTATTTATTTATTTGAGAGAGAGCAAGAGAGAGAACACAGAGGGAGAGGGAGAAGCAAACTCCCCACTGAGCAGGAGGCCCAGTGTGGGGCTCAATCCCAGCACCCTGAGATCATGACCTGAGCAGACGCTTAACCAACTTGAGCCACCCAGGCACCCCTGAAATCACTTTTTTACTGAAATCAAAGTATTACCACATTGCCAATTCATTTAAAAAAAAAATACTGAGTATCAACAATAGCCAAACTATGGAAAGAGCCCAAATGTCTATCGACTGATGAATGGATAAAGAAAATGTGTGGTTATATATATATATATGTGTGTGTATATATATATATATATATAATGGAATATTAGTCATCAAAAAGAATGAAATCTTGCCATTTGCAATGATGTGGATGAAGCTAGAGTGTATAATACTAAGTGAAATAAATCAAAGAAAGACAAATACTATGATTTCACTCATATGTGGAATTTAAGAAATGAAACAAATGAACAGATGGGGGGGAATAAAAAAGAGAGAGGGACACAAACCATAAGAGACTCTTAAAGATAGAGAACAAACTGAGGGTTCATGAACGGAGGATGAGCACTGGGTGTTGTAAGTGATGGATTACTGAATTCTCCTGAAACCAATAATGGACCTTACGTTAACTAACTAGAATTTAAATAAGAATTTGAAAAGAAAAAAATTAAAAAGTACTAAAACATAAAAAGAAAAAAATTAGAAAACTGAAGTTTTGCAACAATCTTAATGGAGAACAATGCTTTGTATTGCAAGATGTTGTAATGTAAAAATGTGTTTGCAAATTGCACAATTAGAGGTTAGCAATCTCAGCCTCCTAATTAGTATCCTGTAAGGTACTTGTACGTACCTGTTGCCTTAGGCTTCATTAACAGTAGATTATAATTAAGATGCTTCCTGAAGACTTTTTTTTTAAGTAGAATTAAGCCTGACTTCAGTTTGTTTTCTAATAATTGTACTAGTTTTGTTTTAATTAATGCTGGGAACAGTGTTAACTTTTCTGACAAACCTATCATTATCTGGTTCCTAATTAACTTCCGTAGCTTCATACTTCACTCTTTTTGCATCTTAGACTCCATAATAATAACACGTATTGAGTATTTGCTGTGTACCAGCTACTGAATTCAGTGCTTCACAGCTTTTAAAGCTCTCTAAAATCCTATACAATAGGAATTATCAGCCTTCATTCTATGAATTTGAAGCTCTGCAGTGTGTACTCGATGATGACCCAAAGTTACAGAGTTAGTAATGTTGGAAGCAGGATTTATATCTAGGCAATTTGATTCCAAGAGCCCCTGTCTAAAGGCTGTGTGTAGTTTCCTATAAACTATGCTTTTTTTTCTCTTTCTCATAGTCCTCCTAGCAAACACTTAAGAATGCATAACTCAATTTAAATGTTACTTCTAATGTCTTCCCTTATCTCCTTCCTGATAAACATACTCTTCACTTCCACCACTATGCTACCGCTAAATTTAATACCTCTATTATGGTATGATCTATATACATAATTGTTTATTTTTCTCTCTCCCCTATTAAACTTCAAGCACCTTCAAGGGAAGGACTATTTCCTGTCCATCTCTCAATTCTCAGTTCCCTCCCTCTGCCCTTCATGTAATCCACAAATGTTTGTGCAATTAAATGTTAATAACACCTATACATTTACTGTTTTGCTCTCTCTTTTCTGGCTTCCTAAAGTGTTCCTTTGAATCCCTCTCCACACCTCAAGGTTAAACTTCTCAAGGGTTATCTATATTTGGTGCCCTCTCCTCACTTCACAAACACTTCTAAAACTATTTCTGACTTTGGGGCACCTGGGTGGCTTAGTTGGTTGAGCGACCAACTCTTGATTTTGGCTCAGGTCATGATCTCAGGTTCATGAGATCAGGCCCCACATTGGGCTCTGTGCTCAGCATGGAATCTGCTTGAGATTCTCTACTTCTCCCTCTGCCCCTTCCACATGGTCCCGCGCCCGCGTGTGCACTCTCTCTAAATTAAAAAACCAAAAACAAAACTATTTCCGACTTTAGCTACAGCCACTCTACCAAAACAACTTTCTCTGCAACTTTCTCCAAGGCCATCAATAACCTTTGATTGCTAGATGCAGTGGACAGTTCATTTTACAGGATTCCCAGTAGCATTTGACACTATTAATCATGTTCCCCTTGAAATGGTTTTCCACTTCATATTCAGATACCATGCTTCTCTTATCTGTTCACCATATATATATTTGCCTTCTCTGCTTCCTCACTGTCCTTAACAAATATGGATTTTCCTCAGGATTTCAGTTCTTGACCCTCTTCTCTTCTAACTACCATCTCCTTAAGTGATCTCATTCATGCCTGTAATTTCAATTTCTGTCTATTTAGCTGAGGATTCTGATGTTTTTATCTTTAGTCCACAATTTTCTTCTGGTATCTGGACCCATATATTCAAATGCGAGGTTCCTATTTCCAATTGGAGTATCGAAGTGACCTTAAAGTCAACATCCAAAACTGAACTTATTTTCGTTATCTCTCCCACAATGACAACAACAGCAATTACAATGACAACAACAAAATGAAAAGTCTGGTCCTCCTCTACTACGTTACCCATCTCAAATTGCAGAACACCAGCCACCTAGTCAAGTGCTCAAGCCCGAAACTCACTGGTTTAAGTTTGAGGGTGGATACAGATGGCAGCTTGAACTCTCAGGTACTTTTACTTTGATATACTTCTAAAGCAGCAAATCAGCTGAGTAAAGGGTAAAAAAGAGTTAAATAGCTAGGTCAGCTCATCTTCCCATTGATTCCCTTGTATCTCATGTATAGTAGGCACAATGGCCTCATTAAATAAAATGTTCTCTAGACTGGAAGATTACTAAAGTAGAACACATTGCTTTGTATCAGTACCCATCGACGCACTCAGTGAGCTGTGTCAACTAGGTGTAATGGAAAGGTTATAGACCTTGACTTTCTTATTGTGCCACTACCAAGACAAGCTCTTCTTATCTGTGCCTGTACTGCAAAGCCTAGAGGTTTTCCACTTATATGTACTTAAGGCCTTTGTAGCCACAGTTGACAATTATCTTGACTCTTCATCTTCCTTACCCTTGACGCCCAATCACCAAGTCTTATTTTTTATAACTCCTAAAGATTTTTCAAATCCATCTACTTTCCACTATTATTTCTCATCTGGAAGACTGCAATCCCCACTTCCACTCTTGCTTTCATCTAATCCATTTATCATAAAGTAGTGCAAGTGATCTTTTTAAATAACACATATTCGTATCACTCTGTTTTAGGGAAACTGCTTTCCAAAGATCCCTTTTTCTTGTCAGACCCTTTTCTTTATAAGAAAGTAAAAATGTTCAGAAATTCAAGAGCAGGGCATCAGAAATGGGTTTTTAATTCATCTTACCTTGTTGCGTTTTTTAAAGTCAAACTATGCCTTCTTCCCCTTGTGTTAATCTATCACCTAGCACTAGATCATTCCCTTTCAACTGAATTGTTGTTTAAATGAATTGTTCCATTTCAGTCTACAAACTGAAATAGGTCCCAATTCATCTCAGTTCATGGGATCCAAGTTACATGCCTGACCCTTAAAAGTTAACACTATATTTCCTCTTATACGTATCATTTTTCCTTTGCCAATTAGGCGGCACTAATAGAGTTTTTATGATCCTATAAGCCATTATCTTCACAGAGACACTAACACATTAATTGGATTAATTACATTGGTATATAATTTCCTAACCCCTTTGTTAACTTCAAATCTTTTCCTATTATTAGAGGAAGAGTCCAGTAATATATCCAATGTACCTTGGAAAGCAAAGTTAGAGCTATATATTTACTCAATTGTTATGAGCAAGATTCAGCTTCCGATGTGGACAAGTGTTATTCAACAGAAGAGTGCTGACAAGTGGAGTGGTTACTAATTACTACAATTGATGGCAAGAACAAAAGTGAGCTGAGTTTATGGCTAGTACGCTGTACAGCCTACTGCAATATGAACCCTAGTCAGTCTGCTCTGGATAGCTGGGTAAGGGATTTTTTAAACTGGCTATAAGTTGTATTGCTTCCCACAGGAGGGAGTAGTTTCACACATTACTGGTGCTATACTTGCAGACATGCAAGTATATATAGTCATGGGTATTAACTGCAATTCAAATGAAGTGAAGTTGAAATTTTAACAATACTGTGGAAAACATACTGGAATAAGATAAGTGAGTTACATATCTTTTAATACTAAAGATGTTGGGACTTAAAAAAGTAAATAAACAAAGATGTTGGGACTTGAGTAAATATTCCAGATTTAAATCTGGCTGCATACCCTGGGACCTTACCCACTGCTACTCCCCTTGTGTCTTAGTGCTTCCCATTTGGATGAAGAAACTGACCTCCACCCCCAAGCTAAGGGAGGTTTGTTCAAACATCCCCTGATTCATACTACTCTTTAGTGCCTGTTTACTGCTATTTAGTTAAAAACCAAAATCTCAAATTTAGACTGTAAGACTCTATTAGATCATGAAATCTGGCCCCTACCAACAATACTAGCTTTATTTCTCATGACTCTCCCAGGGGCCTGTGTCATCTGCATTGATCTCCTTTTGACTACACGGCTCACCCTTCCCCCACCCTGCTGGGTGTTTTGAGGCATTTCCTCCCCTGCTAACCACTAGGCAACTGGGGGATGGGGAGAAGAACTTAGGTGTAAAATAGATCCTGGCACTGGCGAATGGTGGTAATTTGCCTCGGGTTAGTGAACACTCCCCCTCTTTCCTTCCTGTAACACAGTTTTTGCAAACAACAAAGTATTTTTAAAATTCTATTTCTGTGATCATATTTTCCACAACAATGTAAAAGTCCTGAGGCATAAATGAGCATCATTGTGCTTTGGAAAAAAGTAAGCAAGGTGAAGAATGATAGCTGAGTGCTGAATTGTTGTTAGGTGATTAAATTGACCCTTTATTTGATACTATCTTTCCCATCTTTGGAATAAACCATACATATTCTCATTTGTTGCTCCTATTCCTCTAGAATGCGCCTTCTCTCCCACCTACTCAAATCTTAGTGCCTCTTTCAACATCAATTAGTATTTACTGACAACACTTTATATAAAGCATAAAATGTAGACCTTGATCTCCGAAAGGTTACAATTTGGGTGTGTAGATAAAACATATATACATAATAAATGTAACTATAATAAATTACTATATAGTCATGGGTATTAACTGAATGACTTAGATAATAAAAGATTAAAGGAGTTTGTAAAAATAGTTCGGGAATAATTAGGGAAGAAGCCTCACATAGAAGGTAGAATTTGAATGGGACATTTCTAGATATATGGGAATTCATTTAGGAAAAAAAAAATCAACAGCAAAAATATTTTTAAAAATGTTTGTGGCATAGTCTAGAAACTATGAGTAAGCTAGTTTAGCTGGAGTTGGGATTTTTTTGGAGAAAAATGATAATTCGAGAGAAAGATAGGCTATGCCTGGAAATATACATAGCAATCAGAATTGGGAAGGGGGTGATTTAGTAGATAAAGCTGATGATCAAGAACATTCTTGTGTAAGCAAAGGAAGCCATTGAAGAATTTTTTTGGTGGAAAGAAGCATACTTGGAACAATATTTCGGTACAATGACAGTTACATGAGGATTCAGGATAAACTGAATTGCTGAAGACCAAAAGCAAAAAAAAAAAAATCATTGCCGTACTGTCATTATTAAATTGGCATGAATATGGTGACAGTGGTAATAGAAAAGAGAATTGAGAAGGAAATCATTAAGGAAAAATTAATAAGAATTAAGTACTATATATCAGGGAGAGAAAGGGGAAAAAATGCAGCTGTTTCAAAACAGAGTAAAAGAAATGGTGGTATCATTACTAGAAAAAGTGAAGTCTGAAAGTCAAGAAAAATGAGTCTAGTTTTGTCCATGTTGAGTTCCATGAAGTCTTCCTCAACTATTCTTATCTGTTTTGACCACCCTAAACCTTGGTGACTTCACAAGAATTCATTATGTTCACAGTTCTGTGAGTTGGTTGGATGGTTCTGAGAGAGGAAACTAAAGGGCTTCCTTTTGGAAAGGCTCTGTCTCTGCTGTTTTTCTGCTAAGCCCCATTTCCTCATGTTCTGTATTTCACCTTGCATCTGAATAAATCAAAGAAGCTATGTTCCCACTCTAAGGGGAAGCAAGAAAGTTAATCATTCTTTGAATTTCATCATAGGCCCCCAAAAACCTCATCGAAGAACTGGATCCCAAACGTGTTCCAGGACATTAGCTTTGAACAAACCTCAGTGACGCTGACATCAATACCACCTACCTTCAGTGATTTATGAAATAGCACGTATTGTTCACCTGTCACTCACCTTTGATCAGACTGTGCCCTGGATTCCTGAAGAAACATGTATCCTGGACCCCTTTCCAGTATAAACCCCTAACCCCAAGCAATAAAGAGACTCATTTTCTTTTCCTTTCTGAGTCTCCCAGAAACTCCATCTGCTATCCTCGATCACTTACACTACTCAGTAAACTCTGCTTTCACTTCCTCCTGGCTTGAATTTGATTTCTATCCTGTGTGAAGCCAAGGAAGGACCCTCTTGACTGGTCCTGTGGGACCTCCTCTGCGTCCTCAGACCTGGCCTGGCTATGTCAGTTCTGTAGGTTTTGCTGGGCCCACTCATGTAACTGCATATAGGTTGACTACACTGGAATGTGGCCTTAAAAATCTCACTTTGTCACTGGCTGTCAGGTCTCGGGTCTCTTCTGCATGGCAGGATAGATTCTATAGCAGGATGGATTGGCTCTGACACTGTGGCCTCAGGCAGCATTCCAATAGGGCAAAAGCTATCTGCTGGTGAAATTTATTGCCTTCACTGTTCCCAAAGTTTGAAAAGTACATCTGTGGTCAGGACCCATTGTCATGACCTGGTCACTTCTTTCCTTGCAAAGTGACCTTGATGCCTAAAACAACATCAAACTAAAATGTTTTGTTTTTTATGTTTAGGGCCTTAAAAGGTGGGCTTCCTTTAATTGAAGTGTTGCATAAATACAAAAATTCTCATGACATAGAGTAAGATACAAAGACAAAAACATTCTTCATAGCTTTTTTCTTTGACTCTTAGTTTTTAAAAGTTATGTATTGTGAATCAAATAATCCTAGCTTTGGGGCACCTTGAACTTATAATGACAGTATATCAAATCCATCTCTTTCCAGATAAAAGACAGATTATCTAATGTTCCAAGAGTTCTTGTCATCCATAACTTTCCCTAGTTTTTGTTTTCTGACTCAGAAATAGAAATGATGGTTTGCAATGTTCCCTGAAGATTAGTAATTTTGTGAAAAATAAGTAGGGATTAGCAGAATGAGGACACCTTCGTCAATTTCCTCAATTATTAGAGGCTTGGAGTAGCAACACATGAAGATTTAATAACTAAGATGTAAGGAAGAAACAGCTGATGGATGGCATTAGAAAGTTGCCTGGAAATTTTTTGCTTGGGGTCAAATAGAATAAATAAAGAATGAAGTTGATCATAGGATATAGTACCTTGATGTTTCATTGTGTAACAAGCTAAAATGTAAATTTAAAAGTTATTTTAAAATACTTTTAAAAAATATATTTTTAAGTAATCTCTACACCCAACATGGGGCTCAAACTTAAAACCCTGAGATTAAATTGAACGCTCCAACTGAGCCAGCCTTGCATCCCTTAAAATATTTTTTATAGTCAACATCATAATTGACTGAATCAAAGGCTCATTTCAGCTCTTTTCTTACCCTGCCAGGGTGTAACCTATCCACAGAGAAAACACTGATGGGCCTTCCTTGTCACATGGTGATGGTAACTGGAATTACAGAAATGGTGTCTAGGAGAAAATAAGTACCTTGCTCCTTGGGGGCTTTTTAAAAATTTATTTACTTATTTATTTATCAACAAACATCTTTTTTTTAGAAGGAATGTATTTTTTTAAAGATCTTATTTTTTATTTATTTGAGAGAGAAAGCACAAGTGGGGGGGGGGTAGGGCAAAGAGGGAAGCAGACGCCCCGCTGAGCAGGGATCCTGATAATGGCGCTCAGTCCCAGGACTCTGACATCACGACCTGAGCCAAAGTCAGACACTCAACTGACTGAGCCACCCAGGCGCCCCTTTTTTTAAAATTTAAATTCAATTAGCCAACATCACTAGTTTCAGATGTAGAGTTCAATAATTCATCAGTTGCGTGTAACAGGGCTTTTTCAAAAATCATTCTCTATTAAGTGGTTACAAAACACATAGTTGTTGCTTAGGACATCTGGTACTCTGAATAACAGAAAGAAAACTTAGCAAAAGCTTTGAATTTCTAATCTTCTAAACAATGCACAAATTCCAAAATATGAATGGCCAATTTATCCACTCTGTAAAATCTAGAAACTGCTACTTCAGCTGAAAAAGAGCCTTTGCTCTTCTGGAGCTTTTTAGCTCATCATTCATTGAGCTCTTATCAGATTCCTCACTTAGGGAATTCCAAACACCCTTCCCACTCAAGCTTCCAGTTCTATTCTACCTCTGGTTATGCTTTTTTAATTCTGGAAAGAGCAAAACCAATACCTATGTTCAGATATCTGACATGTGGCACCTAGACCTAATTTGCCACCACATTAAAACGATTTTTTTTAAATTAAACTTTTAAGTTTGAGATGAAACTTTTAGATTCACATGCAGTTATAAGAAGTAATAGAGGAATCCCATGTAGCATTTACCCAGATTCCCCTGGTGGTAGCAACTTGCAGAACTCTAGTATAATACCATAACCACCACCTGATATTTTTAGCTCTCCAAAAGAATGTTTTATTGTTTTATGGCTTAGTTAGCTCATGGGCACTCATTGGCCAGCAGGGGTAGCCTGCGTAAGCTAATTGTGTGACCAGTTGAAGTTAAGAGTCATGCTGGAAGAACTGCATTAGTCATATTAATCACACCGAATGAAACTAATTCTATAATTGTGAGTTGTGCAAGTTTAATGCCATTAAAGGAATAGTTCTCTGGGAATGTGAGGAAAAGTACTAAGAAAAATCTAAGGTTTTTTATTTACTTATTGGTTGCATTGTTTTCAAAATACACTCCCTTTCCCATTCTGATAAGCTTTCATGTGCAGTGCTGGTGGGCAAAATTCTAAAATAGCACCAAATTTTCCACCCATATGTTGTACATGCCCTAATAATTCCTGGGACTATGAATATAATGACTTTTCCTCTTATGATTATGTTCTTCTATGGCAGAGGTGACCTTGAGATATGGAGATTATCTAGGTGGGCCTGACCTAACCATATGAACTCTTTAAAAAGTAAGGAGTTTTCTCTGGCTGATTGCAGGAGGCAAAGTTTGAGAACTGTGCTCTGGCTGGCCTGGAAGAAAGCAAACATACCAGGTTGTGAAGTAACAGTGGTGGCCACGGAGAGAAGACCTAACAGCAGCCTTTAGTTGCTCAGAGCAGTTCCTGGCTGACAGCCAGCAAGTAAATGGAACTTCAGCCCTTCAGTCATGAGGAACTGAATTCTGCCAACTATATTATATCAATGAGCTTAGAAGTGATTTTTTCCCCAGAGCCTCCAGACAAAAACTCAGCCCAGCTGACTTTTTGGTTTCAGCCTTGTAGTACCCTGAACGGAGAACGCAGCCGCCATGCCAGACTTCTGAACAGGTGGTAAGGTAGAGGATGGAAGAGAAACTCAGGTGACTCTGTAATGACCCCTCACAATTCTGTAATGACACCTACCTTTGAGAATCAGCATACTAAAATTACACTGTGAAACTAGGGTGTAACAAAGACTTACGACAAAAGGAAGATAAGAATAAATAAAACGTCATGTGGCTCTGACTCATGATGGAGTGAGTCATATATGTTAGTAGGAAGCCCAGCACAGCCACATTTAATTCACAATTGTCATAAATAAAAACTTCCGGTAGTGGGCACATTATGTCATGTCTAGGCATATGTCTCACTGTGTAAAAAACTTAGAAGCCCCTGCTAAACCTCAAAATTTCTTAATTATTTCACTCTCTCTTGTTTTGTTACTTGGTTTCTCTAAGGAAAGCAGATTTCTCATTGTTGAGGTAACCACTTCTTCCTTTTATGATCATGGGGCATTTCGGAAAGAGTCCACTCTGTGCCTTTTTTATTCTTGCTAGGAAGACAAATTCAGTTGCACTTTAAACTAAATAGCCACTACATATGATTTTAATGTAAATATGTAATCTTAGCCCTCTTTGATTGAGAAGTCACATTCATTCATTCACCCAGCAAATACCTGTTGAGCCGCAGGTGTGTATCTTTAAGTTAGGCTGTGGTGATAAAGCAGAACACCATGATCCCTGTTGGAGGAACATACAGCCTAGAGGTAGAGGTGGGCTTCTAACAGAGAAAAGCAATGCAGCAAGGCAAATGCTATGGGAGAGGCAAGGACAGGGAGTTGAGCAAACATTAGGGAGGAGTGGTAAATCCAGTTGCCGGGGAGGTGGAGGATCAGAAAAGTCTTCCGTGAGAAGTGTTTCCTATTGCTGCTGTAACAAACTGCCACGAACTTAGTGGCTTAAAACAACATATATTTGTACAGCATGGTAACTATACTTAATGAAAGATGTTAAGAGAGTAGATCTTAAAAGTTCTTATCACAAGAAAAAAATGTAACTGTGTAGTGATGGGTGTTAATTAAACATCATGGTAGTCATTTCACAATATGTACAATATATCAAATAATTATGTTTTATACCTGAAACTAATATAATGTTATAAGCCAATTATATATCAATTGAAAAAACAGCACAAATTTATTTTCTTGCAGTTCTGGTCACTAGACATTGGAAGTCCAAAATCAAGGTGTCCACAGGGCTGTATTCCTTCTGGATGCTCTAGAGAAGAATCTGTTCCTTACACTTTCCTACTTCTGTAGACCACATACATTCCTTGGCTCATGGCCCCCTTTCAGCAATGGCATCCCTTTGACCTCGACTTCCATATCTCATCTTCTTTCTCACTCTGATCCTCCTGCCTCCCTGCTGTGAGGGCCTTTGTGACTACATTGGACCCACTCAAATAATCCAAGATTTCAAAACTCTTATTAAATTCTAAACTAATCATATCTGCAAAGTCTCTTTTACCATGTAAGGTAAAAGGTTCTTCGGATTAGGATGTGAATGTCTCTGTGGGAGAAGGGGGCATTATTTAGCCTACCACAGGAAGTAACTAGAGGAGACTGAAGAGTCTTCCAGACAGTGGAAGCATGTGAAAAAGCCTACAAGAGACCTAGATGCGAGGAATTACAGAACTTTACACTTAACATGTCTTTGGCTATAAAATAATATATAAATAAAATAATAGTATTCACCCCACCTCATCATATAGGATGAGATAATACATGTAAAGCTCTAAAAACAATGTGTTCATTCTGTGCTCTTGCATAATGTTAGTCATGGTGATGATGAGTAAATCTACAAAAGAGGCTAAAATAGTAAGCAGGGACCAGCAGGTCTTCTTTCATTAACCTGAGAGGGAGTCACTGAAGAATTTTAAGCAGAAATGTGACATGACTATATATGTATTTTAGTTGACTGTATTTGCTGAATGGAAAACAGATTGCAAGAGATAAGACAGAGGTAGTAAGTAGGGCTGGAACAAGGGTGAAGTGAGTGAAGCACTTGCTTTGTATGTACAATTTAAGGAGGCCCCAAAAGACTCAGTAAACAAGTGACTTTTTAGTGAAGTATATTTTTTTAAGATTTTATTTTTAAGTAATCTCTACACCCAGCACAGGCCTCGGACTCAGGGCCCTGAGATCAAGAGTCATACACTGTACTGACTGAGCCAGCCAGGTGCCCCAATGAAATATTTTTAAAAATCAAAATTAATGTAAAAAGAAAATCCATGATGAGCAATTTCTGAAAATCTCAAATAAAGTCAGGGTTATTCGGAAAATTATTGAGATTATTAGGTGAGAGACGATGAGAACCTGAAGCAGAGAAGTAACAGTGGCTATAAAGACAGTTGGATGGATTAAAGAAAGCTGTGAAAGGAATTGTGGCAGGGAGGGTTAGTCTTTGAGAGAATATACTCAAGGGGAAGCAAAAGTGTAGATAGGGAAAAGGGTAGAGTGTGTTAAGGAGGAAATTAAAGTCTATTTTGGGCATATTGAGCTTAAGAAGACTCTAATACATTCAACTCAGAGATTCTAGTAGGCAATTGAAAAATATGAATTTTTCAAAGCAAATCCCAAGTTTTTCTGCTCCCTCACGTGTTAGCCTCTAAGGTTCTTCACTATATTGTCTTCCTGCCAGACCCATTCTATGGTAGGAAAGAAAAGGATCTTGAAGGACCTAATTCCTTGTAGTACAGGAGCAAAAGGTTGGGAGCTAATTTTTGGAAGGGAGATGACCAGGGAGTGTCAGGCATGTGTTAGAGCAACTAATGGGTCTTCACTTTGTCCCTGAACCATTTTCAGATCATTACATTTTCACTCTGTCTGTTCCATTATGATTCATAACATCAACCTCTAACCTTTGTTGGTACTGTCACATATTGACAACTTGGTCATTACCTCTTTCTCGTCCAAGACTTTGACCCCTGGGTGACCCATCCATATCCTGTTATTAACCTGGAGCTCTTTTACTCTAACATCTTACATGCAAACATACCACTCTAGGACTTTGATCTTCCCTCCAATTCTTCCCTTAGTCACTTCTGTTAACCATCAGTTCCTTTAGCTCATCAAGACTTAGTTGCTCTTGACCCTCTGACATGGGCATGTCTATCAGCTGCCTTCCACTTTCACTTCTATTTCTATCCTGTTTATATTGCAGTGGTGCATCACTTCAGACATTTTGTATCGATATCCTCAATTCCCATACTTTGTTTCTGCCTGTCATATCACCTGATAGACTAACTCTGTCAGGACCATCATATAAATAGATGCACGTTTGGGTGCCTGGCTGGCTCAGTCAGTAGAGCATGCAACTCTTAATCTCAGGGTCATGAGTTTAAGCCCCATGTTGGGCGTGGAACCTACTTAAAAATAAAAATAAAAATAAAAATAAAATAAACTGTAAGTAGCCCAAGCTTGGAACCGAATTAAAAATAAAAATAAAAATAAAAATAAAATAAAATAAAATAAAATTGATGCATGTTATATATTACATAAGAGCACCCTACAAAGGGAACAAGTGGAAGCCAACCCAGGCTCTATTCAAAGTCCTGCGGTAGTTCTTCCCTGAGGGTGCAACTTTTTCTAATCTGCCACAGTCTAGGGACACCTGGGTAGCTCAGTAGGTTAAGCATCTGCCTTCAGCCCAGGTCATGATCCCAGAGTCCTGGGATCAAGTCTCGCATGGGGCTCCTTGCTCAACAGAGAGCTTGCCTTTTCCCTCTGCCTGCTGCTCCCCCTGCTTGTACTTGTGCTCTCTCTCTCTCTCTGACAAATAAATAAAATCTTGGAAAAATAATAATGATCTGCCCCAGTCTAGTACAGCAGAGGTTCACAAGCTGGGCACTGCAGACCAAATTTACCTGCTGCCTATTATTGTGTGGCTCAAAAGCTAATAATTATTTTTACATTTTTAACTGGTTAAAAAATTCAAAATAAGGATATTTTATCACACATGAAAATTATATTAAATTCAAATTCTAGTGTCCATAAATAGTTTTATTTGAATATATAGTCATGCTCATTCATTTACATATTGTCTATGGCTGATTTCACACTACAGAGCCTGAGTTGAATAGCTGTAATAGAGACCATCTGGCCCACAAATCCTAAAATATGTACTATCTGTCTCTTTACAGAAAAAAAAACTTACCTACCCCTGTCCAGCAGGTCTGTTGCCTGTAATCTCTGTACTAACGCTTGGACTGTTAAATATTTGCTAGAGAAAAACCAACAATTATGCTGATTGGTGCATATAGTGATATATTCATGATCCTAAACCCCACCTGGAAACTCAACATTACCAGGATTTCCTTCTAATTTCCCTAGTCAGCTCTCTTTTCTTCAGACTTTCACTTTTTTCACTCCTCTAAGCCTCCAAACATTTCACCCCCTCATCTTAACAGATGCGGCACCTCCTACTTCTAAGTGAAAATAGAAGCCATCAGATTGGCACTCCCTCAGTTTCCTGCTTCTGCACCTACAAATTTGTCTGTAGTTGTCCTCATCCTTTATTTACTACCTCTTGTTTCAATAGAAGTGGGACTTTTCACTCATTTAAAGCAAAGTCTTCAACCAGTGCTCTGGATACCATCACCTTCCTCTTCTCCAGTGTCCTACAGAAAATGATTAGTCCTTCTCTCCCTTGAAGCATAACACTTCCCTGTCTATTGATTTCTTCATTAGCATTTTGACAAGGTTATTATCAACGGACACAGTTAACCTTACACCATCTTCCTTGAAAGAATTTCTTGACTTGGCTTCCAGGAATTCACATTTCTGGTTTTCCTACTTCCTCAAGAGTTGGTCCTCCTGTCTCGCTTGTTGGTTCTTTCTCATGTCCCCAACTTTTAAACCAGTAGTACTCAAACTTTTTAGTCCCAGGACCCCCTTTACACTATCTTAAAAATTATTGAGAACCTCAAAAACTTTTGGTTATGTGTCTTGTATCTATATTTACTCCAGTGGAAATTAAAATTGAGACTTTTACAATAATTATCTATCAATTCATTTAAAAATAATAATTATAAATCAATTACATGTTAATATAAATATGATTTTTATGAAAAAGAAAACTGTCTTTTCCAAAACAAATAGGTTATAAGACTGACATTGTTTTAAATTTGTAAAAATCTCATTAATGTTCAGCTTAGAGGTCTAGGGATCCACAAACTACAGCCTACAGGCCAAACTCAGCCCACTGCCTATTTTACTGGATTTACTGGAAGACAGCCATACTCATTCACTTCTGTATTGCTTATGGCAGCTTTCTCACTACAATGGAAGAGTTGCATATTTGTGACAGAGATCATATGGCCCTCAAATCTTGAAATATAGGGTTTTTTTAGTATATGGACTTTTATAGAAAAAAATTGCAGGATACCTGGGTGGCTCAGTCCATTGGGCATCTGCGTTTGGCTTGGGTCAGATCCCTGGGTCCTGGGTTCGAGTCCCACATCCAGCTCTCTGCTTGGCGGGAAGCCTGCTTCTCCCTCCACCTGCTCTGCCTGCCGCTCCCCCTGCTTGTGCTCTGTCCCTCTTTCTCTCTCTGACAAATAGATAAATAAATAAATCTTAAAAAAAAAAATCTTAAAAAAAAAAATTGCCCACTCCTGGTCCAATTTAACAGCTAATCTATTGTAATAGGTTGCTTTGGTTGAAGCATATGAAGAACATCTGACCTCACACGGATATGTATTTGGAAAAGGAAGGAGTATTTCTTTTTTAAGATTTATTTATTTATCTGAGACACAGAGAGAGAGCCTGAGGGAGGTGAGGAGCAGAGGCAGAGGGAGAGAGCTCAAGCAGACTCCCTGCTGAGCATGAAGCCCCTATACAGGGCTCCATCTCAGGACCCTGAGATCATGACCTGATCTCAAGAGTTGGATGCTTAACTGACTGAGCCACCTGGGTGCCCCAAGAGCATGCTATTCTTGATCTCGGGGTCATGAGTTCAAGCCCCACATTGGGTGTAGAGATTACTTAAAAAAATAAAATCTTAAAAAAAAAAGGAAAATATTGTTTCCCTGAATTATGCTGATCTTCCAAATGTCTGCCCATCTCATTTTATGATAGCCAAAAAAATTAGATTTGCTATTATCACCACCTGTCTCATCAAGCTCACAGGGGCAGCTATAAGTCTTCCAAAATTCTAAGTTTTGCTTGAAAGTTCAAATTTTATCACTGGCAACAAATGCCATCAGTTGTTTTCCTTGAAGTGGCAAGGTCACTTGGTTCATTTTCAAGAAAATGTCTATTAAAAACCCAAGTCTGAAAAAGCATAATTTTTTTCTGTTAGTCATTTTTTCAAGTAAAAATTTTGTTTCATGAAAAATATCAGTTAGTCTAACTTGCAATTCAAACAGTGGCACAAGTGTCTTTCTTTAAGACAGGCATAGTTCTTGGCTTGTACTAAAAGTTCTGTAAAAGGACTTTCCATGTTGATAGAATGTTAAATAAATATGTACTGAAGGGTTGAGATTTAATGAATAATGTTTATTCTGTCCTCAAGAACATTTTCCAATGAAACTGGCACCTTTATTTTAACTACAAGAGCAGTGATGAAAAGTACAACGGTTTCTAATAGAGTTCAATGATACTGTCTTGATTTGTGTTAAAGTGGCAGCATATTTACCCACCATTGTTTTTGTATTTCCAATGCAATTGTTAATACAGTTTTTTAAAATGGCAGATATTTTTGTGTATTGTTACAAAAATAGTTCTGACCTCCAGGCCCCCATGTAAAGATCTCAGAGGACCCCATGGAGCCACAAACCATAATTGGAAAGTAGTTGCTCTGAACATTCAAGTGTCCCAGGACTTAATCTTTGTATTTCCCCTTCTCAGTTTACTCTCAGTTCTAGCTAATTCTTAGTCTCATGGCTTTAAATTATGTATTCTCACAACTCCTAAATTTATGTCTCCAGCCTGAATATTTCTCCCGTTGACTGGATGCGTATAGGTATGATATCGTGATTTATAAGAAATATGTATTTGGTCTTCATCTCATTTCTCCCATAGAGCGCCTAAAACCCTTGGAATTCCTGAGTAATAAGAGTGATGGATGTGTCCTGATATTCAAAACCAACCTCTTTCAACCATACCTAAGTTTATGTTAATGAGGAGACTTTTGGAAAGCAACAAGAATGGGGGCTGCCTGCAAGGGGAACCAACCTGGGGATTGGATGGTTGGAATTTTTCAATCCTACCCCCCTGACCTCTGGGGAAAGGAGGTTGGAAGTTGAATCTATGGCCAGTGATTTAATCAATCATGCCTACAGAATTGGAGTTTTCATAAAAACTCAAAAGGCCAGGGTCAGAGAACCCCCAAGTTTGTGAACACATGGAGGTTTGGGGACAGTGGCACTCTTGGAGAGGACACAGAAGCTCCATGTCCCTTCCGACATACCTTGCCCTATGCATCTCTTCCATCTGGCTGCTCCTGAATTATCCTTTCATAATAAATCGGTAATCTAGCAAGTAAATGGTTCTCTAAGTTATCAGAGTCGCTCTGGCAAGTTAATCAAACCCAAGGAGGGGGGTTGTTGGAGTCTCCAACCCATAGTCATTTGGTCAGAGATATAAGTGACAACCTGGATTTGCGCTGCCATCTGAAGTGGGGGGAGGGCGGTCTTGTAGGACTGAGTCCTTATCCCATGGGATTGACACTACTATCAGGTAGATGATGTCAGAAATGAGTTAAATTGTAGGATACCCAGCTGATGTTAGAAAATTGTGGGGGGGAAAATGCACACATTGATATTGGGTGCATAATCATAATAGGTATTTCAAACCTAATATTCTCAAACAGAATTCCTGATCTCACTAGTAGGTCCTTCCCAAATTGCTGCTTGCATTCTTCCCCATCTCATTAAATGATCTCATCTGTCTACTTGCTTAGACAAAAAATCTTTGAGCCATCCTTGACTGTCTCTTTTTGTACCTCACATTCAATTTGTCAACAAACTTGTTTGTAGATTCAGAAATCAGATTCTTACCATTTCTCATCATCTGTACAGCTACGACCCAAGTGGTCCAAGTCACTATTATATCTTATCTAGATCAGTCCACCATCTTTCTAACTGGTCTTCTTGTTTACTCCCTTGGTTACCTACCTAGGGTTTTCTGTTTGTTTTTTTTTTTTAACATAGCGGCCAGAATAATTTTTTTGAAATTTCAGATCATGTTACTCCTTGGCTCAAAAACTATTATCTTCTTATATGTATCAGACAGCCTGGGCCACCATAACAAAATACCATAAGCTGGGTGGCTCAACCAACAGAACTTTGTTTTCTCACAGGTCTAGAGATCAGAAATCCAAGATCAGGGTACCAACCTGGTTGGATTCTGGTGAAAGCTCCCTTGCTGGTTTGAAGGCTGTCTTCTTGCTATATCCTCACATATCAGAGAAAATGTGAGGAAGCGCTCCAGTGTTTTTTCATATAAGGACACTATTGGATCAGAGCCCTACCCTTATGACCTCATTTAACCTTACTTACCTCTATAAAGGCTCTATCTTCAATATAGTCACATGAGGGGTTCAGCATGTGAGGGGGGGCAGGGAGGAGACACAGTTCAGTTCATAGAACCATTTCACTCAGAGTAAAAGCCAAAATCCTTATGATAATGCTTTAGTTATCTATTGCTGCATAAAAACCCCAAAATTTGGTGGCTTTAAACAACATCCATTTTATTTGCTCATAATTCCATGGATCGGAGGAATTTGGGCTGGGCTTAAGTGGGAGATACTTCTGCTGCTCTCACCTAGGGTTACTCATGTGTCTGCAGTCATCCGATAGCCTGACCAGGGCTGGTCTATAAAAAAGACCTCACTCACAAGTCTTGTGGTAAGTGCTGCTTTTGGTAGGACCATGTGATCCCCCGTGTAGCAGACTAGTCCAGACTTCTTCATATGGCAATCTCAAGACTACAAGAAAGAGCTAGCCCCAATATACGTGTTTTTCTAAGGCTCTGTTTTTGTCATGATTACTCATGTAGCATTGGCCAAAGCAAATCATTAGGTCAAGTTTAGAGTCAATATAGGAGGGCACTAGACAAGGGTGTGGATCAGTAGTGTATCAAGGGTAAGATGGTGGGAGCAGTCTACCCTAGGAGTGGGCACAAAGTGGGCATATTGCCAGGGGAATTTTATTTCATTTATTTTTTGTTTTTTTAAGATTTTATTTTAGGGTACGTGGGGGAGCTCAGTCAGTTAAGCATCTGCCTTCAGCTCAGATCATGATCCCAGGGTGCTGGGATCAAGTCCCACATCAGGCTCACTGCTCAGCTTCTCCCTCTCCCTCTGCCCCTCGCCCCTGCTCATGCTCTAATAAGTAAAATCTTTATATAAAAAATATTTTATTTTTGGTTTTTTGTTGGTTTTTTTTTTTAAGATTTTATCTTTAAGTAATCTCTACACCCAACAGGGGCTTGAACTCACAACCCCAAAGTCAAGAGTCACATGCTCTACTGACTGAGCTGGCCAGGCACCCCAAAAGGACATGAAAGTTTTAATAAGGGAATAAAAAGTTGTTTTCACCAGTATAGATTCACATTACAATAAACAAATATTGATAGCATTCTCTTGTCTATTTGTGGTGCAGAAGATGGTTTCTCGCTACATAACCTTGTAAGGCTTTAGTAACTAAAATGTAAGACAAAGCAAACAAAATCCCTAAAGAACAAAACAAAAAGCCCGCCTGTTCGTTTACAGTTTATTTTAAAAATTCTGAAAGACATTGTAAGTTCTGAACTTTTAGTAGTGCTACCTATATCCAACCATCTGTTCAAGAACCCAGTGAAAGAGCTTGCTTGGAAGGAAGCTTTGCACGGTAGAGTTGTGTTATAATACGGATGTTTCTTATTACAAGAAAAAAATTACATGTGGTGCATTCGCATTCATATTTTGTAAGTTACAAACATACCTAATCAAATTAATAATAATAATGAAAGAATTGGAAGTATTTGTTAAGTATCCTAAAGCCACTATATAGAATAATGGCAACTTGCACTCACAGATTATTTACGTGGTAATACCCAGTGTGAATACACTGCCACGAAAATCAAAACAGGAGTGAACTTGAAATGTTTTCTATGATAAAGATCTAGCAGCATGGCTATCTAATGCTGTTTGATCCTGATTGCTTCTGAAATGTTGCCAGGGGAGTTTTAAAACAATGCTAAAACTTACTAAAAATTGGTTTGATTTTTTTTATTTGCACCATGAATGTAGCAATGATAAACTACTCCTACCTGAAAAATTCTGGTTGTTTTCAGTTTTAAACAATTGTTACAGATACTATTAAGCTTTTTTTTTTTTTTTTTGAAGATTTATTTATTTTTTTTAGGGAGAGAGAGAGAGAGAGACAGAGACAGAGAGAGCATGAGCAGGGAGGGGCAGGAAGAGAATCTCAAGCAGACCCAGCACGGAGCATGGAGCCTCACGTGGGGCCAGATCTCACAACCCTGAGATCACAACCCGAGCCAAACTGACTGAGCCACCCAGGCACCCCAATACTATTGATGTATTAACAATATTAACAATACATATATGAGCTTCAAGTATCACATTTTTATTCCTTTTTACATTAGCATTTTTTTCTACACGATAGTAAATTAAGAGAACTTCTCATTATGTGGTTACCTCCAACACATGGACCCAGGTATTAGTTTTCTAGGGCTTCCATGTAACAAGTACCACAAACTGGGTGGCTTGAACAACAGAGATTTGTTGTATCACAGTTCTGGAGGCTAGAAGTCTGAAAAGTATTGGGAGGGTAGGTTTTTTCTGAGGGCTGTTTAGGAGAATCTATTCCTTGCCTGTCCCCTAGCTTTTGGCAGTTTGTTAGCAGTCTTTGGCATTTAGAAACATCACCCTGATCTCTTTCCTTATCTTCACATGATATTCTCCTTGTGCACATGCCTGTATCCAGATTTAGCCTTTTGATAAGGACACCAGTCATATTGGATTAGGGGCCCACCCTGCTCCTGTATGACCTCATCTTAACTAATTAAATCTATAAAACCCTAGGCCCAAATAAGAACATATTCTGTGGTACTGGAGTCTAGGACCTTAACATATATGAGTTTTTAGAGAAGAACACAACATAATTCAACCATAACATGCATGTTTAATGAAAAATTCAGTACTGTATTTCCATTGATGATGGAAGTGTAACTTGGACAATGTGTTTGCCACTATTTACATCCGCCACAGGGGCCGTAGTGATAGTACTGACTACTGAAAATCCAGAAGACAAAGCAGTTGAAGAAGCATTGACATCTACTTCAAAAGTGAGTACTTTTTAAAAAAGAGACTATGCTGAAAGACAAAAATTTAACACAAGCCGGTGTAGAAAGCCCACCTACATATCACTATATGATGCATTAGATTAAAGGACTGTTTCAGTTAATTTCACTCATTTTCTTATTGACTGCTTTCTTATGCACTTATGAAAAGTGGAGCAATAGCTGTTAATGTGTTGGCTCCATTAGCAGAATAAGAACTTTACAAACAGTTAAATGATGCCTGCTTTTATGTTGGTGTTATTGGATACTTCAAACAGAAAATCCATTCATTTCAATAATGGTTTTGTTTTTCTTTATCTAATTCATGAAATCAATATAAAGTTTTTGGAAGGTCATTCTGTCTAAGATGAAACATCTGAACTTATAACATTGTGAAGGCTATTGTAAATTTCATTTAAAAATTTCAGCATTGTGTTGTGCTTGGGTGACTCAGTCAGTTGGGCATCTGCCTTCAGCTCAGGTTGTAATCCAGGGGTCCTGGGATCGAGCCCTGATTTGGGCTCCTTGCTCAGTGGGGAGCCCGCTTCTCCCTCTCCCTCTGCCTGCCTGCCATTCCCCCTGCTTGTGCTCTCTCTCTCTCACATCTCGCTCTCTGTGTCAAATAAATAAATAAAATCTTTTTAAAAAATAAAAGATAAAAATAAAAATTTCAGCATTGAAACCTAATTTTTACAAAGATTATGCAAACACAAATGCTGATGAATCACAGCATCAAGGTAAAAACAATGATCCTAACAAATTAAGAAATTTGTAGAGCAAAAATTGGTTTTGATGTACTAATATTTGTAATTAAATAGAAACACATACTCACAAGAAGAGCTAGAGATGTCATATAAATACACGAACAGAGGTTTAAGATTATTAATCACTAGGGAAATGAAGACTAAAACCACAATGAGATACTGCTACATACCTGTATTAGTCTGCTCTGGCTGCTATCACAGAGTATGTCTAAGAGGCATAAACAACAGAAAATTTTCTTTCACAGTTCTGGAGGCTGGAAGTCAAAAATCAAGGTACTGACAGGGTTGGTTTCTGGAGAAGCCTCTCTTCTTGACTTCCAAATGGCCACCATATCACCACCATATCACCGGTCCTCTGTGTGTGTGGACTTCTGGTGTCTCTTCTCTTCTTATAAGGACACTAGTCCTATTGGAGTAGGTCCCCACCTTATGAAGTCATTTAGCCTTTATTTTATCTTTAAAGGCTCTATCTCCAAATACAGTTACATTGGGGGTTAGGGCTTCAACAGATAAATTTAAGTGGAGGGACACAATTCAGTTCATAATAATTGGGAGTTGCTGGTGGAAGTGCAAACTATACAGCCATTTTTTTTGGAAGTTCTTTTATTTATTTTAAAGTAGTTTCTACACTCCATGTGGGGCTTGAACTCACAACCATGAGATCAAGAGTCACATGTTCAGAGCACCTGGGTGGTTCAGTTGGTTAAGCATCTGACTCTTGATTTCAGCTCAGGTCAGGGTGATGAGACCAAGCCCTACATCAGGCTTGGCACTCAGTGCAGAGACTGCTTAAGATTCTCACTTCTCCTTCTGCCCCTTCCCCCACTCATGCTCCAAATAAATGAATGAATAAATAAAAACTTTTTTAAAAAAAAGTCATGTGCTCTACCAACTGAGCCATCCAGTCACCCTGTATAACCTTAAAGATTTATTTGTTTATTTAGAGAGAACGAAAAAATGTGGTACTTCAATACTACATCCATACAATGAAAGGCTACTTAACAATAAAAGGAAATCTATTTGCTCATCCATTCCATCCACCTTTTTTTTTTTTTTTTTAGAAAGAGAGAGAGAGAAGTAGGGGGAAGGGCAGAGGGAGAGGGAGAGAAAGGTAGCTCCATGCCCAGTGTGGAGACTGGCTTGGGGCTCAATCTCAGGACCCTGATATCAGGATCTGAGCCAAAATCAAGAGTTGGACGCCCAACCAACTGAGCCACCCAGGCACCCCTCCATTCACCTCTTGGTGGGTTGTGTCCAGTTTAGAGCTATTAAGAATAAAATTGCTATTAATATTCAGGATCAAGTCCTTTTGTAGGTATATGTTTTCATTTCCTTTGAATAAATACCAAAGAGTGGAATTGCTGGGTTATGGTTTAAGTGTATGCTTAGCTTTATTTTTTATGTTTTTAAAAAGATTTTATTTATTTATTTGAGAGAGAAAGAGAGCAAGCACAAGCAGGTGGCACGGCAGGCAGAGGGAGAGGGAGAAGCAGGCTCCCCACTGAGCAGGGAGCCCAATATGGGACTTGATCCCAGAACCCTGGGATCATGACCTGAGCCAAAGGCAGACGCTTAACCCGCCGAACCACCCAGGCACCCCTGTTAACATGGTATTCACTAGGATTACTCTTCTGGCTACATTCAGCTGGGAGCCCAGCTAAGGCTAAAATGTTCAAGATGATCCCTTAACAGAAAGGTCCTTAACTGCACAGCATAACTGTACAATATAACTTTTGCCATAGTTCATTGGTCAAAACAAGTCACAAGGCAATCTGGATAAGAAAAGTTGCATAGGACTGAGAAGAACAGTTGACAGTCATTTTGGAGATTAAGATTCTGCATCCAATTTCAATGTATGAGAGTTTTTTCTCCACTCCAAACAATTCTCCAACACCAGCTGGGTGTCCTACAATTTAACTCAATTCAATTCTGACCCTATCTACCTGTAGATAGCATCAGATCCCACAGCTTAAAGCCTCAGTCCCACAAAACTACTCCCACCCCATTTCAGAGGCCAATCACAAGTCCAGGTTGTCACCTGTGCTTCTGACTGGCAATAAGTCTGAGGTTCCCATGATCCTCTTCTCAGATTCAATTAATTTGATAAAGTGACTCACAGAACCCAGGGAAACATGTTTGCCAGTTTATTAAGTAGTATGATGAAAGATACAGATGAAAAGCCAGATGAAGAGATACATAGGGCGAGCTATGGGAGGGTCCTGAGCACAGGAGCCTCTATCTCCGTAGAACTGGGGTATGTGGATGTGTTAACCAACCATGGAAGCCCTCTGAACCCCATACTATTGGGATTTTATGGAGGCTTCCTCATACACTAATGATCAACTATTGACTCCATTTCCAGCTCCTCTCCCCTGGGGTGTGAGGTGTGAGGCTGAAAATTCCAAATTTCTAATCATGGCTTAGGCTTTCCGGTTACCAGCCTGCATCCACAAGCCATCCAGGAGCCCACCTAGAGTTGCCTCTTTAGAGCAGAAACTTCTCCCAGTGCTCTTATCTCTTAGGAATTTACAAGGGCTTCAGGAGCTCTGTGCCAGGAATGAGACAAAGATCAAATATATATTTTTTATTATAAATCACAATATCATAGATTATTTCTCAGACCCCTCACAACTCTCTGGCTTTTGTTGATTGTACTATTCAAGAAGTCACATAGGCTTGTATACAAAAATATCTTGGATTTATCTATCTCTTAAATATAATTCAATTATTTAACCAATTTTTTATGTTAATGATTTCTGCCAAAGAGCTATTATATTCTTTTGTTTCTATTATCTTAGCTTCCACTCTAGTTTAGATCATGGATCCCTCTAGTTATGAGCGAAAGATCAAATTGCATGACAAAAATCTATAAACAGTATATAAACTTTTCTACTATAACTAAAATAACACAATTTGACATATTTAATGTTATTTGTGGCAGTTATTGTACCTAAAGATTGTGAATCATAAAAGATAAGCAGCCCACACAAGGAGATATAATTTATTGTATGCAATCAAAAATAAATTGTAATGTTTTCGTCATTTGTTGATTCTTCTCTCTCAGCACTACCAATGTTTGTTTATTTATTTATTTATTTATTTATTTATTTATTAAATTAACATATCATGTATTATTTGTTTCAGCGGTACAGGTCTGTGATTCATCAGTCTTACACAATTCACAGCACTCACCATATCACATATCCTCCCCAATGTCCATCACCCAGCCACTCCATCCCTCCACCCCTCTCCCCTCCAGCAACCCTCTGTTTGTTTCCTGAAGTTAAGAGTCTCTTATGGTTTGTCTCCCTTTCTGGTTTGTCTCCCTTTCTGGTTTGATCTTGTTTCATTTTTTCCTCTCTTCCCCTATGACCCTCTGCCTTGTTTCTTAAATTCCGCATATCACTGAGATCATATGATAATTGTCTTTCTCCGATTGACTTATTTCATTTAGCATAATACCCTCTAGTTCCATCCATGTCATTGCAAATGGCAAGATTTCATTTTTTTTTGAAGGCTGTGATGGATTTTTTTAATGATATTTTGTAGCATTTCATCACTACTATCATTACACACACTAAAGTGGGTCCTCCATATTACTTCCTGGTAGGTGGTGTTTTGGAGGGGGCTTTTCCATCTCTAATCATGCCCCGAATTCAGCTTTTCTGTGTCCTACCCTTGGGAATCTATCCTTTCTACCCCCCTTCTGTGCCCTTTTTCCTGGAAATCTTGGTCTAATACATTGGTGTTCTGCAAAAATTCACTCTACTCCTCTTCTGACTTGGCAGAGTTTCTTTTTCCCTGCCCTACTGACTTGGGGGTTGGCCATGTGACTTGCTTTAATCAACAGTATATGATGATGTAATAAGAAATTACGTGAACACAGGCTTCTCGTCTCCTTGTGCTGTGGTGACTTGACCTGGGTGGCTGCTATAGAAACACATGTAGCACATCTGAACCCAACCTTCAACCTAGAACTTGGAACCCGGAAACTAAGAATCTTAAAAAAAAAAAAAAAGTTTCTTGCCTGGAATAGCCAAGGAGCAAGCAACCCATAGACCTGTAAAAGAAAAATGAATGCTTGTAGTTTTACATTTATTTATTTTTATTTTTTTAAAGATCTTATTTTTAAGTAATCTCTATACCAATGTGGGACTCGAAAGCTGGAGATCGAGTCGCATGCTCTTCTGACTGAGTCAGCCAGGCATCCCTATTTATTTATTTTTGAATGCTTGTAGTTTTAAACCACTGAGTTTGGAGTGGTGTATTCTGCAGCATTATTGCGGCAATAGCTGACTAAAACATTTGGGCAGTTATTCTCTTTTCCCTGTTCATAATCTAGGAGTCTTAGGACCAAAGGGCTTGAGGCTCCAGAACCTTTGTGCCTAGAACTTGTATGTTGGTGCTTTAGGGATGAATACATAACACCAGTGCTGCAGGGATTGGAGAGTTGGAGCACCAGACTAAGGCACTGCAAGGGGTGGGGGGCAGGATATATAATGATGACACCCAGATGTCTGACATGTGGAGACCTCAGGGCCAGGGAATGCAAAAGGATTGCAGGCTGGGATTAAAGGGAATACCAATTCCAAGCTCTTGTATAGTACACTTTCAATACATGATTCTTTTCTTCTGACTGAAACTATTAAGTGATCTCTCTCCCTTGAGGGCAGAGATCATGTCTATTTTAATTATATGTCCCTAGCACATATTGACTGAACAGTAAACATAGGTAGAATCTTGAAAATCTTGAAAAACTGAAAATAAAGCTAAAAGGTCAAATGTGGCCTAAAATGGGCACAGATAGTCCCAGAATGCCCTGTAATCCACCCCTTCCTATTGAAAGTCACTAAGACCTATATCCTTTTATCAACAACATTAGGTCTAATTTAATATTAGCTACCAGCAAAAGATCCGCTTAATAGAATGGAAAAAACCCAAGTCTTCTCCCTGCCTGTCTTTGTGTTAATTGGAGGCAAAACCTTTAATTACACCAGTAGAAATAAAAAGTCTAGATAAAAAACACAGATATTACTTAGATGTTAAGAAGTTTCATTCAAAGTTGAAAAGGTCTGTTACCAAATGAAAAGAGGAATATGAGAGAAAAATTAGCTATACAGAACACTTAAAAACACTTAAAAAGTTGGCTCCACACCCAATTTGGGACTTGAACTCATTGAGATCAAGAGATCAAGAGTCGCATGCTCTACTGACTGAGCCAGCCAGGCACCCCATCCAAAACATTTTTGAAATGATTAGGAAATTTAAATATGGAAAGCATATTAGATAAGAGGGAATTATTGTTAATTTTCTTAAGAGTGGTAATGTAATTATGTGAGGGAATGTCCTTATTTCTTTGGACATACATGCTGAAGTATCTAGGGGTGAAGTTTCATGATATCTGTAACTTACATTCACATTGTTTAAAAATAGTGCAGAGAGCAAGATGGAGTCACTCACGTCAAGCAGTGACTTATGTCAAGCAGCCAAGGGCGTAGCAGCTAAGACCGGATATTGCTGAAACCAGCACAGATGCCCAGATGATGCCCAGGACTGATTACCAGCAGAACCAGAAAAGGCCTACAAAAGGCCCAAGATTGATTAAACTCCTTTAAAAAGGGTGGACTTTTGCAGCAAACTGTCAGACTTTCCAGATCCTGACCCTTCGCATCTCACCACATTGAAGAGACACCTGGTGCCGAAGGCTCTGCCTGATTAGTCTCTGAACATAATAGAGGTCCTCCACTGCTAGAGCATAATACACAGCGCACACTGAGAGCTGACCCAGACTGGACTCAGGCCTCAGCTCAACTGTGCGCTCATGGACCGGCTTCATGTCTGGTTTATTAACTTCACACCCTTTGTTGTATCTTGTTTGTTGTGTGACTTTGTGTTGCGCTTTGCTTTGTTTAATGTGTATGAAACCAAGTTAAATGAGTAACAAAATGTCATTGAGTTTGGAATCCTGAACCTGCTTTGCAATTATGTTAGCCTTGCTTTATGACTTAATAAAGCCGACATTGTGGAAAGATATAACTTGTATTTGTGCGTTACCAAGCTATACACAGTTTGGTGTATGAGTTTGGTAACACAACTCGTTCATAGTGTGACAAATGTATATATAGATGTAAAATAAAGAGGGGTAAAGCAAATGTTAACAGTTTTCAATTTTTGAGTCTAGGTGGAGGATACATAGGTATTATACTATTTTTTTAAAAACTTTTCTGTATGTTTGAAAATGTTCAAAATAAAATGAATATAAAGGCTAAAAAATGCAGGTTCATAAAGTGGGAGAGAAGAAGAGAGCATTTTAAAAAATGGGTAGAAATGAAAATGTTGTAAAGACAGAAATAAATTTTAACTAATTCACAACTTTGTGGTGAGCTAATTCCACCCTACCTTAGGTTATGTGCTTTAGGTTTGCAGTTAAAAAATATATTTCATCTAACTAAAACATATAAAAATGCTAAAAATGCTTAGGAAGTTTACACATTAAGAAATGCTCTGGGAGGGACCCCTGGGTGGCTCAGTTGAGTGTCTGCCTTCATCTCAGGTCATGATCCCAGGGTCCTGGGATTGAGTCCTGCACCTGGCTCCTTGCTCAGCGGGGAGCCGGCTTCTCCCTCTGCTTGCCACTCCCCCTGCTTGTGCTCTCTCTCTCTCTGACAAATAAATAAACAAAATCTTAAAGGAAGAAAAAAGAACTGCTCAAGGAAACCCACCCTCCCATATACTTATTTATAAGTTAAGACCTGTAAAAATTATTTTTTTCGTACAAGAACACGGAGGAGATTGCCAGTTGCTAACTTACAGGTAATATGGTTATATTTGGACATGTTGCTCCCAAAGACTGTGTTTCCTGGCCTATGCTATAGCTAGAAGTGGCCACTAAGTCCTAGCGAGCAGAAGTAACATATACCACTTTCAGAGCAGAACTTTAAAACACTGAGTGTGCAAAAAAATTAAAAAAAACAATAAAACACTGAATGTACACTTTTTCATGTTCTTCCCCTTTTTGTAAGTGAGGACACTGCCTAGGACTCAGCTTCAAGGGCAAGGGTTTCTAATCTTAGGTTCATGAACTTGGGTGGGAAAATATTACATCCTTGTCTTCATTAGCCTCTAGCTGAAATTAATATTTTCTTCAATTATGAATGTAGACAATGAATCACACTGTGGTGTTAGTAATACCTATGAATTTTCCACTCAAAAAATATTTTCATATCACATTACCATTTTTTCAGATCTCTCAAAATATCATTTTTCTCAAGCGTACTTCAAAGTTGTGGTTGTTACTAGACCCATTGTTAGATTAGGTTGTTTAATGAATTAAATATATTTATTATTATATAACTACTTAGAAAACTATTTTATAACTGTAATCCAGTATAATGTCTTTCCTTTAAATCCAAATGTACTTCATTTTATGCATTAAAAATGTATTTTATTTTATGTATCATTTTGAGAGAGAGTATATATTCTTGAATAGAGTGCCAAAGGAGTTTATGGCACAAAAATGGTTAAGAACTCTTGCCCTAACTGGGAACTAATACAGTATTGTATGCCAATTATTATTCAGTTAAAAAAAAAAAAAACTGGGGCTCCTGGGTGGCTTAGTCGTTAAGCATCTGCCTTCAGCTCAGGTCATGATCCCAGGGTCCTGGGATCAAGGCCTGCATCAGGCACCCTGCTTAGCGGGAGCCTGCTTCTCCCTCTCCCACTACCCCTGCTTGTGTTCCCTCTCTCTCACTCTGCCAAATGAATAAATAAAACCTTTTAAAAAATTAAAAAATTAAAATTAAAAAAATAAAAACAACTCTTGCCCTAGGCAATGGTAAAGACACTAGATGGAAAGTATAAGATCCATTTAATGACTATCTAGAGCAGAACCAGCCAGAAAACTTGGCCCAGTCACCTCAGGATTGTTACATAGCAGAGCACTAAATAGGGGTGCCTGGGCGGCTCAATTGGTTAAGCGTCCAACCCTTGATTTCAGCTCAGGTCATGATCTCAGGGTCATGGGAGCAAGCCCCATGTCAGGCTCCTTGTTCATTGAGGAATCTGCTTGAGATTCTCTCTCTCCCTCTGCCCGCCCCCGTCTCTCTCAAATAAATAAATCTTAAAAAAAAGAAAAGAAAAGAAAAGAAAAAAGCAAGGTCAAAATAAAGCACAAAGCCTGCTACCATTGATAGTGGTGGTAGTGGTGGTGGTGTGTGTGTGTGCCTTATTGTATTTAAAATCAGTCCACAAACTTCATGAAAGTTAACAAATGACACTTCTGAGCCAGTATAATCTGGCTCCAGGACAATACTGATTGTAACTAAAATAAAATACAAATCCACAATGGTGACAAGAGATTTTTTCCTCCTGACACCAAATGCATGGTGTCTTTCCTAATACAATTTCTCTAACTCTACAACATCAACTAAGTGTGCTACAATTCAATTCAATGTGGACACCAAGTACCCAGTATTAATGTCAAACTCCACAGATTTAAGTGCTCAGGCTTGCAAAACTGACCTCGCTTCAAATGCCAGTCAAAAGTATCAGGTCCCAGGTTATCCACACTTCTGTCTGACTTGGCTATAAATTCAGGGGTTTCCTCAAGCCCACCCCCCTCAGGTTCAACAACTTGCAGAACCCAAGAAAATGCTTTACTTGCTATTACAGTTTATTATAAGGTATATAAATGAATAGCCAAATGAAGTACAAGAGCAAGGTCCAGAAGAGTCCTGAGCCTAGGAGCCTGTGGAACCCGGGTACACCAACCTCCTAGCACATGGATGTATTCACCAACTTGAAAGCTCCCCCAACCTCATCATTTGCGGGGTTTTATGGAAGTTTCATTACATATGCATGATTATAGTCAATGGTGATTAACTCAATCTTCAGCTCTTCTCTCCAGTTGGTGAGGGGTGAGGCTGGAAGTTCCAAGCTTCTAATCAAGGTTTGGTCTTTCTGTTGCCCAAGTCCCATCTTGAAGCTACCTAGGAACCTGCCAAGACTCACCTTTATCAGCACAAAAGACATTCCTATTGCCTTTATCACTCAGGAACTTCCAGAGGTTTTAGGAGCTCTGTGCCAGGAACTGGGGACAAAGACCAAATATCTTTCTTATTCCATAGGAGGAGAGGGAAAGCTCTTCTTTACAGCAAAAGTCTACTTAATAAATGTACAAAGAATGATGCAAGTAGAAAATACTAACTTGGCAAACACTATAGTAATAATTGCTTTAGACAAGTGTCATCAATGGATGCTAAAATTAGTAGGCAAATATATGCTGAGAAACAGGGTATTTACATAGTCTTAAAGTATCTCCCCATAAGATACTTATTAATTCCAAAGAGAAAAATAATTTTATGGTGGAGAAACCTAGCAGACATTACCTTCACCTAGCAACTAGAGAGATATCAACATTATGCTTTTCCCGATATCATGCTCTGAGATGGACAAAACATCGCTTATATCATATTCTTCTCAAAAATCCATCATTTGATTACACCTGTTAGAATGGCTATTTTCAGGGCACCTGGGTGGCTCAGTTGGTTAAGCATCTGCCTTTGGCTCGGGTCATGATCTCAGGGTTCTGGAATCGAGCCCCACGTCAGGCTCCCTGCTCAAGAGGAAGGCTGCTTCTCCCTCTCCCACTACCCCTCCCACACTCCCCCAGCTTGCGCTCTCTCTCTCAAATAAATAAATAAATAAATAAATAAATAAATAAATAAATAAAATCTTTAAA
>NW_024425119.1:20965246-20985503 GCF_017311325.1 Ursus maritimus
AATGGCTGCTATTAGGGAAGCAAGAGATAACAAGTGTTGGAGAAGATGTGGAGATAAAGGAAGACTTGTACACTGTTGGTGGGAACGTAAACTGGTGCAGCCACAGTGGAAAACAGTATGGAGATTCCTCAAAAAATTAAAAAGAGAAGCTCCATGTGATTCAGCTCTTCCACTTCTGAGTATTTATCCAAAAAAATATATGAAAACACTAATTTGAAAGGCACCCCTAGGTTTATTCCAGTGTTATTTATAATAGCTGAGATATGGAAACAACCTGAGTGTCCATCAATGGATGAATGAATAAAGAAGGTGTAGTATATATACAATGGGATACTACTCAGCAATACGAAAGAAGAAAATCTTGCCACTTTTGACAACATAGATGGACGTCGCAGATACTATGCTGTGTGAAACAAGCCAGATGGAGAAAGACAAATATATGATTTCACTTATATGTGAAACTGAAAAACAAAATAAACAAACAAAACATAACAAAAACAAACTCCTAGATATTGGTGGCTTAGCTGTATGGTGAAGGATGGTAACTAGACTTTTGGTGGTAATCAGTTTGTAGTGTATACAAATATTGAATTACAGTGTTACACACCTGAAACTTATATAATATTGTATACTAATTTTACCTCAATTAAAAAAAAAATCCTTGGAATGCCTGGGTGGCTCAGTTGCTTAAGCATCTGCCTTCAACTCAGGTCATGATCCCAGGGTCCTGGATCGAGCCCCACATTGGGCTCCTTACTGGGCAAGGAGCCTGCTTCTCTCTCTGCCTGCCACTCCCCCTGCTTGTGCTCTCTCTTTCTCTCTCTCTCTCTTTCTGACAAATAAATAAAATCTTAAAACAAAACAAAATAAGTGTCATCATAAGGAAAGATTAGATTAACTCAATTTGAGGGCATTCTATAAAATAACTGTGCAGTACTCTTCAAAAGTGTCAAGGTCATGAAATACAAAGAAAAACTGAAAATTTGTTAGGATTAGAGATGGATAAGGAGACTTGACAATGTCCTGGATTGAATCTGAGACTTAAAAAATGACAAGAGTGGGCAATTGGCAAAATTTAAATATATCATATTAATTAATAGTATTGTATTGATGTTAAGTTCCTGATTTTGATCATTGTATTGTGCCTATTTAAAATGTAAACACTTGGGGGAAGCTATGTGAAAGGTATATAAGAATACTTTGTACCAATTTTGCAACTATTTGCAAGTCTAAAATTGTTTCAAAAGAGAAATTCCTAAAATACAAATATATGCTGCTTATAAGAGACATATCAAAAGCAAAGCAACATGACAAGGCTGAAAATAAAATGGTGAAAAAAAAATTAAACAAGATGGGGTGCCTGGGTGGCTCAGTTGGCTAAGCACCAGCTTTTGGTTCAGGTCATGATCCCAGGGTCCGGGGATCGAGCCCCCGCATCAGGCTCCCTGTTCTGTGGGGAGTCAGCTTCTTCTTCTTCCTATCCCCCTCCCCCTGCCCATGCTCTCTCTCTCTCAAATAAATAAATAAATACATAAATAAAATCTTTAAAAAAATTAAACAAGGAAATATCAAGTAAAGAGAAACACTACACAAAAGATGACTAATAGAAATATTAATAGCAGGGGCACCTGGGTGGCTCAATTGTTAAGTGTCTGCCTTCGGCTCAGGTCATGATGCCTGGGTCCTGGGATCAAGCCCCGCATTGGGATCCCTGCTCAGCAGGGAGCCTGCTTCTCCCTCTCCCATTCCCCCTGCCTCTGCTCCCTCTCTCTCTGTCTCTCTCTCTGTCAAATAAATAAATAAAATCTTAAAAAAATAGAAAAGAAATATTAATAGCAAATTAAAATGTAAGGCAAAGAAATCAATTCGGTTAAAAATGAATGCTGCATAATGAGAAAGGATCAACTCATTGAGTTACAATAATGATGAATTGGTATATTCCTAATGAAATAGTTTCAAGAAAAAACTGCCACATGTCCAATAACTCTACCAGAAAGTCAAGAATCAGACTGATGATTTGAAAAAATATAGAACATTTGAGTAATATAATTGAACATGTTTTTAAATATACCTACACACAACAACCAGAGAATATGTATATGTTTTAAGCACACATAGAATATTTACAAAAAGAATAATAAAGTATGCCAAAAAGAATGGAAAGAAGTAATAATAAGAGTAGAAAATAATGAAAAGGGAGAAAAAACCAGATAAACAAATTGAGAAGCTGACCAAAGAAATTAATAAAATAGTTATGCATTTAGTGAAAATGAAAAACAAAGAGAAGACATAAAGATAATATTTGGGTGAAAAGAGAGTATATCTGCAGATACAATTTAGATTGTTAAAATCATGAGGAAAATATGTCCCCCTTATGTCAATGAATATAAACATATGATGAAATGGATAATGTTCTGAAAAAAATAACTTTCCAATATTTATTTAAAAAGTATTTGAAAAATCTAAAATATCAACAAAACAAAGAATACTTCAGTGTTTTTTAAATGTGAGATAAATTCTGTTGTAATCAAACTGTTTTAGAAATAGAGAGGGAAATCTCCCCAAATTATTTTAGAAGGCTCTATAACCTTGGTAATAACTCAAGGACACTACAAGAAAATAACATCATAGACAAACCTCACTTAAAAATGCAGAGCAAAAGTCATAAATAAAACTTGAAAAAAGTCATGACCAAATAAGGTTTATTTCATGAACATAAGCATGGTGTATCTAACATCAGAAAATCTGTAATGATTTGTCATATTAACATTATTTCATGTTCAAATATTTACACTAAAAGGATTCTCACACATGTCAAGTCAGGTACAAAGATATTCACTGCTCCTCTTTTGGCTTAATTTCCAAAAAACTGGAAATAATCTTTTCCCTAAAGATTTATTTATTTATTTGAGAGAGAGAGAGAGAGATCGAGAGAGCACATGCACACGTGTGGGGGGAGGGGCAGAGGGAGACAAGCTTCAAGCAGCCTCCCTGCTGAGCACAGAGCCTGACTGAGGCTTGATCCCATGATCCATGAGATCATGACCTGAGCTGAAACCAAGGGTCAGACACGTAACCAACCGAATCATCCAGGTGCCCCAATCTTTTTTTTTTTTTTTTGAGTAAGCTCTATGACCAACATGGGGCTCAAACTTACAACCCCGAGATCAAGAGTCCTATGCTCTACCTACTGAGCCAACCCAGTGCCCCCCCCAAAACTGGAAATAATCTAAATGCTTTTCAACAAGAGACTAGATAAGCAAATTGTATATTATTCACCGTATGGAATCCTATGCAGCAATTTAAGTGAATCCACTGCATATATCTGCGTGCTTAAATATCAAACACATAATTTCTAATGAAAAAAACAGTTTGCAGAATACTATGTATGATATAACATTTGTGTAATACTTGTAAACATGGAGAATAATGTTATATAGTGTTAATGGATATACACATGAATGGTAAAATATATACAAACATGGATTGGAAGAATATAATATATACATATCAACTTTGGGATAGCTGTTCTTCTGGGGAAAGAGAAAGGAAAACAAGGCAAGAGGGCTTCATCTCTATAATGTTTTATTCTTAAGAACGATGGCTGAATGTTAGTATTTGTTAAACCTGCCTTATGTGAACATGGTTGGTTATAATATTGTTCTTGGTTTCCTCTAGTCAGTCCTCATTATTTCATTTTATAAAAGTTAGAGATGTTTGCTTGATGTGACTAAAATAAAATGTTTGGTTATAAAGAGGGCAATAATAGCTCCTACTGAGACCATAAAGCCGCAGTTAATTATATAGTAGTTCTAATATTGACATATGATTTCAGTTTATATGGAAATGTACTCTGTTTTAGGACTACCTCCTTAGTTCCATTCATTACCATTTCAAAAGCATGTATCTTCAGGGTTTGTATCCTTGGGAACCCTCCAGGTTGCTAGGTAGACCAATAAAAGCCCGAAGACTCACATTCAGTTGTCCATGACGGTTACCAAGCTAAAAAGAACCAAGGAGAGGTAGGGGAAGAACTTGTGTGTTCTGACTATATTAGAGTTTTAGTCTAATGTTTAGCCTGTATCTAAAATACCATAGTAAACCCCTTGAAGAGTACAGAGAGATCTAGAACACAGTCATTGCTCTCAAATTAGTTCCATTTTAGTTTAAATATATATACTTAAAATGTAACAATAGAGAAGAGTATGAAAACAAATGGTAAAGGTAATAGGAATTCAGAGGCAGAAAAGCTTCTCTGTGAAGTGAGATGCTTGGTGAGATTTCAAGGGGAAAGTGAGGACTTGCATGGGAAATCGAGGGTGAGAACTGTTCAGATAACGAAGCAAGGTGGGAACTAAGTCAGGGTTTAGGACGAGGAAGTTGGGGGCCATAGAACAGATTGTATGAGATTTGAATACCTCTTGCTTTGTCCACTACAACAGACTCCAAATTATTTTCCTTTGATTTTAAAATACAAGCAACATTAGTTTATACATAGGTAATTTTTCCCAAGAAAGAGAGGTATGATGTAAAAAAGTAATTTAGAACTGAATTTCCAGATAATTTCAGTGCAGTAGATGGTGAAGGATGGGAAAATCCAAAGAGAGGTAAAAGTTTTATCTTATTCAAGGAAAGGAGGTTAAGTACCAATTAATGCTTTATGTGTAAAACAGTATAAATATGTTTATTACTGTACTTCTTTCTTTTTTTAAAGCAAGCTCCACACCCAACATGAAGCTCGAACTCATGACTCTGAGATCAAGAGTCGCGTGCTCCACTGACTGAGCCAGGCAGGTGCCCCTTACTTTACTTACTCTGTATTATTTATATGTCATGAGTTAGAGCTGTCAGTCCAGATAAACTCCTTTCTCTACATTAATTGTATTTTAGGAGACATGCTGACTATCCCTACCACTGGCCCTTGGATGAATGAAGACTGTCTTCTCCATTCCAGCAGCATTCTCTAATTTTGTATCTCAGAGAGGAGGAGGTAGGATATCCCCAGAGAGAATATTTAGGGTTTATTTTTTCCCAGAAGGTCCAGAGCTCCTTACGCAAATTCATCTACTTCTGCCTTAAGTAACCATCTTTGCATTTCAGGAGTCACAGTGAGTGACAGACTTGGTGAAGCAATGAAAGATATTTGCTATACTCTTATTACAGAGCATTACACCCTCATTAAAGCTCTCTGCCTGCCTGACATTTGTAGAAAGAATAGGGCCATTCTAGTGACTCTTCAAGAAATAAATAATTAGCATTTCTTGCAAACAATATAAAAAAATTCTTACTCTGCTACATGTAAAATAGCCATACTGCCTAGGTCCATAGTAGAGGACTTTAAACCTTCTCTCTTTATTTACCACCACTCTTATTATTTGTCCTGGTTCTTCTAAAAGAGTCTTTTTCTCTTGGATGTTATGTAGCTTATTCTTCATTCAAGTAAATCGATAAGGGCAATAAAGTAAAATGAAAGGGTTTTTAAGGCTAAATCTAAGACTAAAGTATAAGAAGAAGAGGGGTTGGGGAGGAGGTGGGAGAGTTTGGGAAGAATCTGGGTATCAGGAACAGCTGGATTTTTCACTTGTGACAAGTACAAATCGGTGTTACTCTTAAGTATGCTGGATGTCAAAAAGTCTTGAATCTGGTATATATCATTGCATAGGGTTTTTTAAAAATTTTTTTCATCTTTAAGACCTCGATGTGAGACAGGAATCCATCAAAATTCTAGAGGAGAACATAGGCAGCAACCTCTACGACATCGGCCAAAGCAACCTTTTTCATGATACATCCCCAAAGGCAAGAGAAACAAAAGACAAAATGAATTTATGGGACTTCATCAAGATTAAAAGTTTCTGCACAGCCAAGGAAACAGTCAGAAAAACTAAGAGGCAGCCCACGGAATGGGAGAAGATATTTGCAAATGACACTACAGATAAAGGACTGGTATCCAAGATCTACAAAGAACTTCTCAAACTCAATACACGAGAAACAAATAAACAAATCAAAAAATGGGCAGAAGATATGAACAGACACTTTTCCAATGAAGACATACAAATGGCTAACAGACACATGAAAAAATGTTCAAAATCATTAGCCATCAAGGAAATTCAAATCAAAACCACACTGAGATACCACCTTACGCCAGTTAGAATGGCAAAAATAGACAAGGCAAGAAACAACAATTGTTGGAGAGGATGTGGAGAAAGGGGATCCCTCCTACATTGTTGGTGGGAATGCAAGTTGGTACAGCCACTCTGGAAAACATTGTGGAGGTCCCTTACAAAGTTAAAAATGGAGCTACCCTATGATCCAGCCATTGCACTACTGGGTGTTTACCCCAAAGATACAGACGTAGTGAAGAGAAGGGCCATATGCACCCCAATGTTCATAGCAGCAATGTCCACAATAGCTAAATCGTGGAAGGAGCCGAGATGCCCTGCAACAGATGACTGGATTAAGAAGTTGTGGTCCATATATACAATGGAATATTACTCAGCTATCAGAAAGAATGAGTTCTCAACATTTGCTACAACATGGACGGCACTGGAGGAGATAATGCTTAGTGAAATAAGTCAAGCAGAGAAAGACAACTATCATATGATTTCTCTCATCTATGGAACATAAGAACTAGAATGATCAGTAGGGGAAGAAAGGGATAAAGAAAGGGGGGTAATCAGAAGGGGGAATGAAACATCAGAGACTATGGACTATGAGAAACAAACTGAGGACTTCAGAGGGGAGGAGGGTGGGGGAATGGGATAAGCTGGGGATGGGTAGTAAGGAGGGCACATATTGCATGGTGCACTGGGTGTTATACACAACTAATGAATCATCGAGCCTTACATCGAAAACTGGGGATGTACTGTGTGGTGACTAACATAATATAATAAAAAATCATTATTAAAAAAAAAAAATTTTTTTTTCATCTTTAGAGAGTTAGAAAATTTTCAGGTATCAGAAATTTTCAATACTATTCTGGATAAATCAAGATGCAACCAAAAAAATTCTTCATTGGTAGAACATGAAACTTTATTCTTTAAAGCTAAGAGCTTGATTGCCTTCAATGTAACCATTGATTTTAATCTTCTGAAAATTTCTAACACTCACAAAGGTGAAAAGGCTGGTACACTGAATGCCTATTAATACACGTTACACCCAGATTTAAAAATTATAAATATTTTGCCATATTAGGTTTATCTACCTCCTTTTCTTTCTTTTTGTTGCTAAAGTATTTTAAAGTAAATCCAAGACCTCATGAGACTTCATCTCACCTACTTATAATTCTACTGATTCTTAATTGAATTATCAAGTAGTTAACAGAAAACAGGATATTCCAGGAAGTATCTAGTGAGGTGCAAAGTGTAGCAATTAATCTTTTCTCATTTAATCAAAGAGAGCAGTAGGGCTCTAGAAATATCATTATATTTAGAAATGGAAATTTTTTAAAAATCAAAAAAACAAGGAAGCAATTTTAAGGCTTTACTTCTGTTTTCCTTCCTCTTGAACTATTCCCTATTAACAACTGGCTACTTCTTGGCACTATGGCCCCTCAGTGGAACTAGGATATACATAAATCATACTTGTAAACCATCAAGGGATTGGCAGAATCCTAGGACACAGTTCAAATAGAAGTTTTTATTTTTACAGCAAAATCCTGGCCCTTCTGTCTGGGAGAATTTTGTAGTCCTTTTTATTTTAACACTTCCATTTATGCTACTATTAATTTAAGTGTGTATCGGTATCTTAAAATATTTTTTTTTAGTTTCACATGAAGAAGGAGATGAAGAAATACCCAATGTTGATGAAGAGATAGTTGATGAATTTCTGGTGGGAATATGGTTAGGTTGATATATTGAAACCAAAACCTAGCTTGATAATACTTGAATACCAAGTTTCAGTATTTGGTATCTAAAGTTCTGTTAGCCTGTTCATGATTGAATAGGATAAAAAATTATTAATGTGGAAATGACTGTCCCTCTGCCAAAAGATAGAATGCAAACGCTGACTGCTTCCAGCCTGGACTGAAGGACTTTTGAGATGCAAAATTCAAGATTGGGAAGGGTAGGAAAAAAAGAAAAGCTCATTGCTTAGGGTCATTTAAAACAGAGGTGATGGGGATATCTGGGTAGCTCAGTCGGGTAAGCAGCTGCCTTCACCTCGAGTCATGATCTTGGGGTCCTAGGATCGCCCACATGCTCATCGGGGAGCCTGCTTCTCCCTCTGCTTGTGCTCTCTCTCTGACAAATAAGTAAATAAAATCTTAAAAAAATAAAATAAAACAGATGTGATGGAGAGAAAGGGAAAGCAGCTGAGAAAAAGGGATGAGAATTTTGAGTGTGGTTTGTCAGCAAGTGCCTCCAGAAGGACCTGAGGTTGCAGAAACCGAAAGGAGAAAAAGTTGTGGGAAGTGCTGGTGGGGCATATGAATCAAAGTTTATTAACAATTTGAGAGGAGAGCCAAGTAAATTATTAGGATTCCTTTAAAAATATTTTGGCTATTTGAACTATGCATCTTTGAGAATGTTTCCATTTATCAACAAATATTTTTCTATGCTGGTACATATTATTTGAAAACACCTTTTTGATGATAGTGTTGCAGGATTTCTTTTCCTTTAGCATCCCTGGTTCTTAGTCACACCGAAGAATGAAGAGGTAGACCAGATGAAGAGTGGTGGGCAGCAAAGCAAAGTTTATTTAGCAACCGTACAAAGCTCCTGTAGAGGGAGGGGGCCAGAGTGGGTTGCGAATTTGGTGTTTAAATCGAGGGTTTTTTTTGTGGGCTCTTTGGTAGGCCATTTTAATCTGATTCACCTTCCATGCACCTGTCACATCCAATCCGGTGTTTGTCCTCTACCAATCCGTGGGAAAAGGTGGAGGGCTCCTTCTGGGGTGGTATTTTGTAGCCTCAGGGATCAAGAGGGTGGTGGCCCCCACTGCCGTAGGTGTGCTACCAGATCAAACTCTGTTCAAATATCCCACTGGCTATTGAACTGACCCTTGGGCCTGGGTTAGGATGCCCAAGGCCATTCCCTTCCTTTCTGTCACCTACAAGTTTTAAGTCCCCTCAATAGGAAGACCTAAAGCTAGGACTCCGAGTAAAGCCTAGAATAAATGGGCTCTTTTTCCTTTTAAGGGTGTTTTCCTCTTAGGATGGGGGCGGGGAGGGTTTGTCCCTTCTTGCTTTTCTTCTGACTATCCCTCATTGATAGCATAAGTTTCTATTGGAGGCAAACGCTTAACCTACTGAGCCTCCCATGAACCAAACTCTTTCTGCTTTAGAACTTCCACTTCTGTTTTCCCAGGGCTTGCAGCTCTTCTTTCTCTCATGCTACATTCCCTATCACATCACCCAGCTTACCATCTTTGGAGATTCTCTCAGATTATGAGAAGACTTGTTCAGTCACTGATTACTTTCTTTTCTTTCTTCCTTTCTTCTTCTTCTCCTTCTTCTTCTTCTTCTTCTTCTTCTTCTTCTTCTTCTTCTTCTTCTTCTTCTTCTTCTTCTTTTTTTTTTAGGGAGGGGGAGAATCTTAGGCAGGCTCCACTCCCAGCATGGAGCCCAAAACAAGGCTCAATCTCTCAACCCTGAGATCATGGCCTGAGCCACCCAGGCGCCCCTCTTAGTGTCTTTTTTTATGTGATTGTTTTTCTGATTTTTATTATGCTTGTCAAATCATAAGATTGGATACTTTCCTATTGTCATCAGAAAATAATGGCTATCAGATACCTTTGAAAGAGGTCTTCCACTACTTCCCTCCGTGTTGACCTCAAACTTTCTAATTGATTAAGGTCTTCTTTCCAGCTTATCTCTTAATTTTGGCAAAAGACCCTGTGGGCAAGTATCCCCTTAAGGACTGCCCTGATCCAGCAAGACCCCATCCCTGACAATGATGACCTGACCTTTACTGCCCAGCTGCTTGTACCCACCGACCTTTGCCCCACGTTTTCCATACACAAACCTCGTAGTATTTCAGCACTTGGGAGACAGTGTTTGAGACATTAGTCCGTTGTCTTCCTGGTATTGGTCTTACTGAAATAAATTCCTTTCCTGTCTCACCACTTGTCTCTGTGCCTTTGGGTTTTGTGAGCAGCGAGTGGCCGAAACTGGGCTGTCCGGGACTCCTGGATCCAGGAGTTTTTGCACCCCTGCGTCCTGGCTACGTATTACTTTACTTTGCATTTACTTCTTAAAGTAATCTTTGATAGATTATCACTACATTTATCCTTTCTTCCTTCCTCCTTTCTCTCCCTCCCTCCTTCCTTTCCTCCCTTTCTTTCCTTCTTTTCCTCCCATTTTTTTGGTAAAGCTGTTTTATATTTTGAAATACATTTTAAAAGAACAAAAACAGGGGCTCCTGGGTGCCTCAGTTGGTTAAGCATTTGCCTTCGGCTCAGGTCATGGGTCCTGGGATTGAGCCCCACAACGGGCTCCCTGCTTAGCAGGGAGTCTGCCTCTCCCTCTCCCTCTGCCTCTCCCCCAGCTCATGCTCTCTCTCACTCTCTCTCAAATAAATAAATAAAATCTTTTTTAAAAAAAGAAAAGAACAAAAACAAACTCCCCCCCCATGTTAATCTTAAGTGCTTTCAGCCATGCAAGGGGACCCCATTCACTCACTCTCCCTTTCCCTTTCCAATCTCATTTATCTTGTTTGTGCCTCGAAGCAACACAAAAATATCTCATCTAAACTGTGGGACGCTCTGATCGGATGGCAGCTGGTGGTGCGGTTGATGAAAATCTTCACCCAAGGCAGAACGAAGAACATAGAAGTTTAGTGAGTACACCACAAGGGAGTGGCAGGCAGGACAGCAAAGGAGAGACTGTCAGCCACATGACGGTGGTGAGGGGCCCCAGTTATAGGGCAGAGTGAGGGAGTATGGCAATGTATGGAACTTTCCCTTTTTTTGGTAACTGTGCCTGATTGTAAGTACCCCATTGGTTAGTTATGGACTATGGCTATTTCAAGGTAGGTCACGTAATGAGCTTGTTTGCGTTCAGCTTCGTGGTCCCTGTGGGCCCTTAGGCCCTGCTCAAGCTTCCATTGCTCAAGATGGTTGCCTAAAAGCAGCCTCTACAAAAGCTGCAACCGGAGATAACTGGAGGGACGTCTGGGTGGCTCAGGTCATGACCCCTAGATCCTGGGATCTAGCCCCACGTTGGACTCCTTGCTCAGCAGGGAGCCTGCTTCTCCCTCTGCCTGCCCCTCCCCCTACTTGTGCTCTCTCTCTCTCTCTCTCTCTCTCTCTGTCTCTCTGACAAATAAATAAAATCTTAAAAAAAAAAAAGAATTGGAAATATCTTTTAAGAATAGATTCAATTGCCTAATTTGGCTAAGTTTTAGTAAAAAGTTTTGTCTTCTTCAAGAGAGCTATGTACCTCATCATGGTTCTCTCTGACAGAGTGCTTGTGAAGATTAGCGATGTTCATAGAGAGTCCAGAGCACTGGCTGGCATAGAGTAATGTTCAATAAACATTGATTGTATACTAGTAACTGACCTATTACTTTACTCTCAGGAGGCACACATATAATCAGCCTAGATTTTCTGGTTATATTTATCCACACCCTCATTAAAACAGTATTTCTTCTTTTGTCTTTATTTTAATGACATTATAAATTAATAACAATCCTATAAGGGTCTGATTTGAACTCAGTTCAGTGGAACTATTACTTTCTTTCACTGAGATACTCATCCATGTGTGGAAAACATAGTTATGTATCAAAAACAAAGACGATTCTTTAATTGAAATTCATTTCAAATACTCATAAATTGTAAAATAATTAGTTCAGGTTCCCTTTTTGGTCAGGAAACAAAAGATGAACGAGACTTGTTCTGTAAATAGTCCACCTTTATTTGAGGAAATTTTTTTGTCTACATTAGGCAATTTATCTAAGTCAACAGATAGGAGGAGACCTGTAGCCAGACTTGTAAAGCTGAGAAAATAGCCATATTAATACCAATGTTACTTAAGTTAAAACCTTAAAGGTATACCATCATGTGTAAGAATCTAAACAATATTAACTTTGCTTCTTACTAGAATTTTTTTTTAATTCATCAACTAGATCACTTTGTTTATTTCTTTGAAGACTATCTCCAAGCACATATTTGAGTATGTGCCAAATTGAAAGTTTCATTGTTATGAGAAATGAATCATAAAACAAGGTTCAAATGCAGGCTTTACAACCATAACCACACCACATTTGAGGCTGGAATAGTCACATACAAAGGTAACATTTGAGGGAATATCCCAGTGAATGAAAGACAACTCACAAGCAGTAGAGAAGAGCATAAAATTATGAAGAATTTATTTCCATAAACATTTATTAGTCTATTTGGTTACTTCAAAATCATCATGCACTTTATATTCACAGTACGCATAGTTAATGAGTTACTTGAAGAAGTTAAACAAACGTGTAGAATTGCAAGCCTTAGGTCATATTCCACCATCTAGCTCGCTATCACGTTACCGGGAAATTAAGATCTCTTAGACCTGTTTCACTGACTTCACAGTAATAAATTCGTCACAGCCTGAAGTAAACAAAGTGATCTTTAAAAAGCCAACACAACTTAGATGTTTTTCTTAATTTTAACGGTTATAGTAGTGTCAGCACTCTGGTGAGAAATGAAATCAATTATCAGCTCTGTTAGGTAAAGCTCCCGTAATCTTCTGAAAAAGGTCTGAATAACCTGGCACATTCGGGACTTCATGCTCGGGAACATCAGTGACTTTTCCAAAATGTGCTAGTCATCCAAAACTTCACTTCAACTTTCATGATGAGATATACATATAACTTATTTAATTTTTTAATTAGCTCAATCATATTATTTTTCTTTTTTTTTTTAAGATTTTATTTATTTATTCGACAGAGATAGAGACAGCCAGCGAGCGAGGGAACACAAGCAGGGGGAGTGGGAGAGGAAGAAGCAGGCTCATAGCGGAGGAGCCTGATGTGGGGCTCGATCCCATAGATCCCATAACGCCGGGATCACGCCCTGAGCCGAAGGCAGACGCTCAACCGCTATGCCACCCAGGCGCCCCCCCCTTTTTTTTTACAATTAAAACCAAATTGATTTGTGTATTCCTCAAAGTCAATATGAGTTTCAATCTTGTTAACCATAGAACACAGTTTATTTTCTCATCTAGAAAAGACATTTTCATTTGTCACAGGTCTAAAATGTAAACAGTACAGGACATATAATTGGGTACTGTTTTGCCACCAATATTAAAATTTTGTTTAAAATGCCTCTTATAGATTATTTCTATCACACTCACAACTTATTTTTTAACTCAATCATTTTCTAAGTGCCTATTATGCAACAAGCATTGTGCTAGGTAGGGGATACAAAAACAAATAAACGTAATCTATGTTTACAGAGCATACATCCAGTTAGGGGACAAGAAACATGAACAGATAATTAGTTATAGTACAGGATGATGTGGAAGTATATTACTTATGACTTTACTAAAGGCGACATTTGTACTGGTCTTTTACTTTCTGTTTTCATTAAAATGAAATTGACATAACAAATCAACCATTTAAAACTGAACAATTTAGTGCATTTAGCACATTCACAATGTTATGCAATGACCATCTCTGTCTAGTTCCAAACACTTCCTTTTCTTTTTTTTCCCCCCAGCTTTACTGAGATATAAACTGACATATACTATTATATAAGTTTAAAGTGTACAATATGATGATTTGGTGTATGTATATATTGTGAAATGAGGTAGTTAACATACATAAGGTTAGTTAACACATGCATCACCTCATAAAGTTGCTTTCTTGTGTGTAATAAGAATCTTTAGGGGCGCCTGGGTGGCACAGCGGTTAAGCGTCTGCCTTCGGCTCAGGGCGTGATCCCAGCGTTAATGGGATCGAGCCCCACATCAGGCTCCTCCGCTAGGAGCCTGCTTCTTCCTCTCCCACTCCCCCTGCTTGTGTTCCCTCTCTCGCTGGCTGTCTCTATCTGTGTTAAATAAATAAATAAAATCTTAAAAAAAAAAAAAAGAATCTTTAAGATTTACTCTTAACAATTTTCAAGTATATAAGACAGTATTGTTAACTATAGTCACCATGCTGTACATTAGATCCCCAGAACTTGTTTATCTTATAACTAGAAGTTTGTGCTCTTGGACCATTTTCACTTATTCTTTCCCCATCCCCCTCCTCCCAAGTAATGACCAATCTGCTATATGGATATTAATACTTTATCAGATATATAGTTTGCAAACATTTTTTACCCTTCCAAAGTTTGCCTTTTCATTTTATTTGTATTTTTTAAAAGATGTTATTTTTCAATAAGTTCTACACCCAGTGCAGAACTCAACTCACAACCCCGAGATCAAGAGTCATGAGCTCCACTGACTGAGCCAACCAGACGCCCGTGCCTTTTCATTTTATTGGTCTGTACTGATCTTGAAATATGAGTAGGAGTTTTTTGGGGGTACAAACCAAAAGAAGGACATATTTTAGGTGTTCCACTGTTTTTATGATAAATTATTATTATTTTTTAAAAGATTTTATTTATTTATTTACAGAGAGAGAGACAGCCAGCGAGAGAGGGAACACAAGCAGGGGGAGTGGGAGAGGAAGAAGCAGGCTCCCAGCGGAGGAGCCTGATGCGGGGCTCGATCCCAGAACGCTGGGATCATGTCCTGAGCCGAAGGCAGACCCTTAACAACTGAGCCACCCAGGCGCCCCTTTACCATAAATTTTTAATCACAATTCGCAAGTGATATTCTAGCATGATAAAATTAAGTGAAATAAATAATGTAACAGTTTTGGTCTACAGGTTATTTGTTACGAATGTTAACATAAGGTGATTCATATATATTGTAAATTATTCTGAAGTATCTTACGGACTCTTAAAATCTTTATGGGCTCTAAATATTTTTCAAAGCCCTTTTACCAGAAAAATATACAATAACCAGTTTAATAAGCAGTCTCCCCTCAGTATGGTATAAACACAAAGTTTACATTTTTCTAAATGACTTCAACTCTTCTATCAAAATCCCCTGATTCATCTCTTACTGGTGTCTCAGTCAGATCTGGAGCTTTCCAGTCATATTCATTTATTTAAAATTCCACTTAGTTTGACCCACTAGGTCTGGGTTCTGCTCATCAGAGTGTCTCCCTTCCCCTATGTTGGCCAGTTTGTAGCCTGAGGGACTTAAAATGGGAAGGAAAGCTTTGTTCTTTTTTCTCTTTACTGCACATCTTGCCAGATAAGTATGGTAAGATGTTCTTCAGCACAACCCTAATGAAATATGTACTGTGGACTCTACTCTTTGTTTATAGGAAGTCAATGAACTCATTAACATTTTATTATCTACCATTATCAACCAAGGCTTTCAGTGATATGTATCTTGTATGGACTCAGGATCAACATTTCACAATTTGAAGCATGTGGTTGCCTCTTTATAACTCCGCAACACTGTTCATTCAAGAAATATTTATTGATTACCTACTCTGTGTCATTGTGGTCTATCAACCACAGCACAAGAAAAAAAACGGGTTTCATTTGGATATATTATTTTTTTAAAGTTATAAACACAGTCCTAGATGCTCCAAACAGATTTTTTTTTTTTTTTTTTTAAGATGTTAAAGAGCAGAGGGAGGGGCAGAGGAAAAGAGAGAAACTTGACTCAGGGCTTGATCCTAGGATCCCAAGATCATGACCTGCGCCGAAAGCAGACACAACTGACTGAGCCATCCGGGCACCCCAGATATTCTCTTTTTACTGATGCAAAATCTAAGTTGCCTTTAAGTATTTCGAGGTCTCCATTGTGATTGGTAGTTCAGTTTGACATAAACCGACCAATCCTATTAACAATAGCAAACGTACTGAGGTAGATACTATGTGCCATCGCGTTAAGCGATTTACATGCCTTTTTTAATTGAGGTAATAATCTGATGAGCTAGTTAGTAATATCATTCGCATTTTACAATGAGAAAACTAAGTATGAATAGTCATTAAACTAGATTTGTTTTACCCACCTGCTAAGTAAACCTTGACCTCTGATTCAAAAGCCAGCTGAGCCAGTCCAGCTGTCTGACTGGAGCAGTGATATGAATCTAGGTTTCACCCCTTACTAGCTTTGTGAGTTATTTCACCTTTCTCTGTGTCAGTTTCCCCATCTGTAAAATAGAAATAACCACGGTACCTTTCTTATAAGTATTGTGAGATGAATTAAGTTTAAATAAAGAAAGCATTTAGAGTAGTCTGGCACAGAGTATACATGATAAAAAAAACATTAAATATGACAAGCCCATACCCCTTATCAAAGATCCATGAGGTTTGATGTGTTTTGGAATTCAGAATTTTTCAGACTTTAGAAAGGTAAATGAGAGCATATAGCAAATTTGTATAACATTTCCGGCAGAGTCTGGGACCCTCCCTAGAAGCAAAGAAATGAATATACTGGATTTAAACTTACGAATTCACACAAAGTGGAATGAATGAGGACTATAAGTAATTTGATTTCAGTTTAGCTCTGAATTAATTGTTAATTAGTCTGTGGCAAATGTCAAAAAGAACTTTTGGTTTTTAGAGCTTTTGGGATTTGAGAATTTTGGTAAAGGGCCTATTATTAACAACTAAATTATATAGCCTATAATGGTCAGAATCATTTTTACTTCAGGCTCTAGAATTTCAAATGGGATTCAAAAGAACATTTCCCATGTAAATTCTACCAGTTACTTGGCAGAATTTAACACTTAGTGATATTATTTGACAACCAATTTCGTTTTATTTGCTTCAAAAAGGTCTCTTAATTGTGTTTTCAAAAGACATTTTAAATCATTGTAAAAATTTGACTAGCTCCCCAATACAAAGATTTTGATTCACATTTGGATTTTATCTCATGCCATGAAGTCTCAAAATCCATTTAAATGCTCCCTAAATCTTAATCATTTTGGTGCAATAATCTGAAAAATGTTTAAGTCACAAGTATCATTCAGAATAGACTGGGTTTTATTGCGGTTAACATATAGTTTCCCAAATCTCCATGGTTTAAACAATAAATAAAAATATATTTTAAATTTAAAAGAATGTTTTTTGTTTCTTAATTTTTGACCCCTCTTTTCAACCACAGGTTAATAATCTTGATTTTGTATTACTTAGCCTGTGTCCTGTTTTAATGTTTATTATTTTATGATCAACACAAAATACAATTAACATTAAAAGAATCAATTTTTATCTATATAATACATAAGTTTTATATTTCTTTTATGGGTAGCTGGGACACTTAATATTAATTAGATTTTTCTACCATTCTGCCTCTTCTTTTTTCTCCTAACCCAAATTTTAATTTTCTTTCCATCTGTAGGTCTGTGTATCGGTCACATCTCACATATTTGTCTCAGACATATGGCTTTGTGTCAAGAAGGTATAATTTAGTTTGGCTCTTATTATTTCTGGACAACGACACCAGGTTGTAGGAGGGGTTAGGAACTACTACCGGTGTTTGTAAAATGTCTCATACTTGTCACATAGATTGAAAATTCCTGGCACTGATCCTTAAGTAGCCCCATTTTGGCACATTTCGGCAACTGTGGTACTGTAAACCATTTGGATAAGATATTCAGTCAATTTTCTCTCTACTGTATAATTCTCTCTACTGCCTAATACCGGATTCTAGACCTTATGGTCCTAATATGTTGACAAGAAGAAAGAATCACATTTTACCAAAGTCCAAATACATGAGATCCAATGTTTCCTCGTTGTCACTAATGGCCTGACACCATCATAAAAGTTAATTAATTAGTTGAGTAGCCTTTGTCCTTTTTAAGCCATCAGGATTTAGCCTTGCTATACTTAAAAGTCTTCTGGATTGTTATATTAATGAATTGCCTGATCAGCTCTTATCTAGTGGTTACCTAGGTATCCTGGTTATCTTGACAGTTTACAATTAATAGAGCTCATTCTGCCCATCTTCATTTAAAAAACAGAACAAAACAAACAAACAAAAAAACACTGGTATTTCATTTAACTCCTCAGCAGCAGTCTTCAGAATTTTCATATCCATAAATCCTCCAAAACAATGGCCAATCTCTCTGCATCTGCTTTGGGTTTCAGTGGCTTGCAGACATTATCATCAAGCCAACAAGGCACTATGTCACTCCTCCTTCCTTGCTATTGTGCTCTCTTTCCAGGTCATGTTACTCAGGGCAGCTTTAAAATATACAATGGGAAGAAAAGGAGAGTAACATGAGCAGACCTAATGGATTACAAAGGGCCGGTGAAAGTAGGTCCTTGATATTCTCCTTACTGTTCCCCCAGAATATTCTCCTGTAAGCTCTGTTAAATCTATCCCTAGGAAAGAAGAAAAAAACATCCTTGGGATAGGCAGACCCCAAAGCCATTACTCAGTTCTGCGTTTTGAAACTCATTTACTGAACTAATATCAAAACATTGGAAAAATACCCCTGGGTTAAGAAAGTCTTTTACTTTCCATTATTTAATAATAAAAGAACCATCTAATTTTTAAAAAAATTTAGAAGATTTTATTTATTTGGAGCTCCTGGGTGGCTCAGTTGGTTGGGCATCTGCCTTCGGCTCGGGTCATGATCTCAGGGTCCTGGGATTGGCCTGCATTGGGCTCCCTGCTCAGCGGGGAGCCTGCTTCTCCCTTCCTTCTGCTTGCCACTCCCCCTGCTTGCGCCCTCTCTCTCTCAAATAAATAAATAAATAAATAAATAAATAAATAAAACATTTGGTAAGGTACATCCCCTTCCATTACTCCTATAAAGATTTTTTTTAAACAAATAGTCTTTTATTTCATTTTTAAAAGATTTTATTTATTTTGAGAGCGAGTGAGAGAGAGAGAGAGAGATAGCACGGGTGGGGGGAAGGGACAGAGGGAGAGGGAGAAGCAAACTCCCCACTGAGCAGGGAGCCCCACAGGGTGCTCCATCCCAGGACCCTGAGATCATGACTTGAGCCAAAGGCAGACATTCAACCAACTGAGCCACCCAGGTGCCCCTATTTTATTTTTTTTTAAGTAATCTCTCTGCCCAATGTGGGGCTCGAACTCACAACCCCAAGATCAAGAGTCACATGCTCTACCAGCTGAGCCAGTGAAGTGCCTCACTCCTATACAGATTTTTTAAAGTTTTTCCCCTTGTATATTTGAGATAGTTAAAAAAAATTTTTAAGATTTTATTTATTTATTTGTCAGAAAGAGAGAGCACAAACAATGGAACAACAGGCAGAGGAAGAAGCAGGATCCCCGCTGAACAAGGAGTCCGATGTGGGACTCGATACCAGGACCCTGGAATCATGACTTGAGCCAAAGGCAGATGCCCAACCAACTGAGCCACTTAGTCATCCCTAGATGGTTAAAATTAAAATGAAAATTTCTCTGTTCAATTAAATCCATAATTGTAATTTACAATATGAAAGATGCTGCCTTGAGACCATGGAAGATGATGTAAAGAGGAAAATGATAGAATTCTTGCTCTCAAGGACTTCATCTATTGTGTGAAATAATGGAGTAATAATCTGATTCTAGGACTATGAAAGAGAGGAAAGCTAGAACAAGCACCAATAGACATGTTTTATAGAGTTAAATATTTATTAGCTCTTATAACTAAGCATGCATATAAGTAGCACAGCCTTTCTCAGATGTTTAACGTGGCTGTTGTAGTTTTATACATGGCCAGACCCCTTAGGCTGTCTTAAAGTTGTGAAGTGCAGAACAGGTGCAACCTCATTTTTATGTAGCATCTCTGAAAATCTAAGCATTTAGAAGCTCTTCCTTTTTCATTTTGGTGGGGGAATAGAAGAACAGAGTATTCATGTCTTTCACATTTTTAAAAAAAGTTTAATTTTTTAAACAGATTTTATTTATTTATTTGATGCAGAAAGAGAGAGAGTACAAGCAGGGGGAGCAGCAGGCAGAGGGAGAGGGAGAAGCAGACTCCCCGCTGAGCAGGGAGCCAGATATGGGACTTGATCCCAGGACCCTGAGATCATGAACTGAGCCGAAGGCAGACGCTTAACTGAGTCACTCAGGGGCCCCTATTTATTTATTAATTTAAGTAATCTCTATACCCGAGAGGGAATTTAAACTCACAACCCCGAGATCAAAAGTCATATGCTCTTCTGACTGAGTCAGCCACGCCCCCCTACACACATCCTTTAATGTCAGGTATCACAGATGTTTTGGATTCCTGAATTTTCAGTTCACTTTACAATGACATTAAATAACTCTGATTCTCTGTTAGGTACTAAGAGCAATTCATTTTTTTTTTTTTTT
>NW_024425119.1:20985513-21043123 GCF_017311325.1 Ursus maritimus
TTTTTTTTTTTTTTTAAATTTTTACTTACTTATTTCAGAGGGAGGGGATGGAAGGGTCAGAGAGAGAGGGAAAGAGAGAATCTCAAGCAGACTGCACTGAGTGAAAGCCCGATGTGGGGCTTGATCCCACGACCCTGAGATCATGACCAAGTCGAAATCAAGCCGCTTAACCGACTGAGCCACCCAGGAGCCCCAAGAGTGATTCATTTTAAACATGTTTTCAATTTGGTGTCTGATCAAGCTATTAGATGTGACCACATAATCTTGTTTCACAGAATATTTTCTTCTGCAAATTCTTTATGATATTACTCTGGTAACTAAAGTTAACTGCACTGTAATTAAAAAATTTATGACCAGAGCCTCTGGAATTATATTCAATGATCCTTTCATTCCCTCATACAAAATGCTCATTATGTAACAAGTTATAAACGTTTTACTAGTCTTTTATGTGTAGCACAATCTTTATGACTTACGTCTACAGTGTGGGTGGCATATGGCAGAATTTGTTAGGTGTTCTAAAAGATGTATAAAAGGGAGAAGTAAATTTGGACTAGGAAAATCCAGATAGGCTTTATAGGGATAGAAAAATTTTCCCTTTACTCATTCTATGGTTCTTTGGCTGGTCTAAATTAAATTGACATAAATCAGATTAACAGAAGAAAATCAAACAATTATGTATATGGGAGCCCTATAAAGATAGGGAGACTCAAAGGATGGCCAGGTAATTGAGGCTCATGCAACATCCTGAACTAAGAAAAGGAGTCGTGGTTTGGGAATATGAAGCGGGGGAAGACCATTCATAGGAAGTCAGAGGAGGTGTTTAGAAAACAAAGCTTACCCTGCTACGCAGATAAGTTTCTTACCGAAAAAGGTACCTCTGGAATAGATCTTTTTCCAGTACAGGCCCCCTTTCCAATGTAAATTTAGGCAGTTGAGGGGGAGGTAAAGAGCTTTTCCTGAATCTGCTGGGTTTTGATTGCCTTTAGCTCAAAATAATCCTCATGCCAAAGTGACATATTTTGAGATGGTAAATTCTGCTCCCCTTCAGCTCCATGAACATGATTGCGGGACGGTTAAGCTCTAAAGAATGAGAGGGAGATAGTTAGGTACTGGAGACCCCAATGTCATGCTAAGTATAGGAAGGGGATTAAAACATGTCTGACATTTTACATCAATGTTATATTTTCATAACTATCTTCTATACTCTAGACCTGTTGCAAAGTGCTGGGCAGATTTAATGATACCCTGCAGCGAACAATTTGTTCCAAAGCCAGAGATAATTTATGGGCTGGCCTGTGGTCTAGGAAGTAATCAGGTAGAACAGCTCAACATAATCAGAGTACTCTATGGGGATGAGAAAATACAACCCTTGACTGAGGGCTATTCTTATGTGAGACTGGCAGAATTTCAGGAGCTAACTAGGTGGGCTTAAGCATTTACTTATTGAGTACCTTTTATGTTCTAGGCACTATTCCAAGCAGTGTGGCAATAGACAAGATAGACTGTGGCTTTGCTCTCCTGGAGGTAGCATTGTAGTAGAAAGATTCTAAAAAATAAATATGTTGATTTCAAGATAACTTACATGGTGAAAAGTGATACCTAAAAAATAAAACAGCTTGGGGGGCCCTGGGTGACTCAATTGTTCAAGTGTCTGACTTCAGCTCAGGTCATGATCTCAGGGTCCTGGGATCCAGCCTTGCTCAGCAGGGAGTCTGCTTCTCCCTCTCCCTCTGCCCCTCCCTCCACTCGTTCACATGCGTGCACGCGTGCGCACTCTCTCTCTCAAATAAATAAATAAAATCTTAAGAAAAAAAAAAGAGCTTGTTGTGATAAAGGAAGCAATGGGAAGTCCTCCCTGGGAACAATTTTTGGGTAAGATCTGAATGATAGGGACTTACATGGAGAAAAAACAATAGGCAGAAATCACAAGGAAGCCAAAACAGATAATTAGAAGCAAAATAGAGATAAAAACAGGTGGCGAAAGAAAAGACAGAGAAGCCAACTCTTTGCAAACTAACCAGAGGTGCTGTTGGATTCGCAGAGCTACTGCTTGATTTCTGACCTCTGGCGCCACTGTTATCTCCTAAATGTATGCATAAATACATGCATATATTCCACCTGCCATCTTTATTTTGTTGTAGGATATTCTTTACCTGTCTGTCTGTCTTCATCCAATCATTTCCCTAATGAAGGATAGCTAGACTGTTGACAATTTTAGCTATTTTGAACAATACTGCAGTATACATTCTTGCACACTTTCTCATGTATATGTGTGCAACTTTTGTATATATCTGGAATTGAAACTTGTGGGTGGTAAAGAATATCCATCTTCAACTTTATTAAATATTGCAATATTGCTCACCAAAGTTTTTTTTTCCAAATAAATTTACCTTCCCATCAATAATGTATGATTGGAAAGAAAATAATAATGTAAAATTGGCATTATAGGAATTCAATTTTTTTCTAATCTAATGGATATAAAATGGTATTTCATTATTGTTTTAATTTGCGTTACTTTATTTTCGTAAGCTTATTGGCTGTTTGGATTTCATCTTCTGAGAATTGATATTCTTTGCCCATTTTTCTACTGCATGGTTTGGCTTTCTTATTAGTGATATTCTGAATAATAGTTCTTTTTTGATCATATTACATAGGCAATTATATGATAAAAAACTTACCAGTCCTGTGGTGCCTGGGTGGCTCAGTCAATTAAGCTTCTGATTCTTGATTTCAGCTCAGGCTTTTTTTTTTTTTTTTTTTTTTTTTAAGATTTATTTATTTGAGAGAGAGAGAGAAAGAGGGAGGGAGAGAGAACTCTTGGGGAGTGGGGCAGAGGGAGAGAATCTTAAGCAGGCTCAACACGGGGCTCAATCTCACAACCATTAGACCAAGACCTGAGACGAAATTGAGAGTCTGACGCTTAACCGACTGAGCCACCCAGGTGCCCCCTCCTTTGCCCATTTTGAAATTGTTTTTTTCCCTATTGCTAAGAGTTCTTTGTATATTTTGGACACAAGTCTTTTATCAGATAAGTGTTTTGCAAATATTTTCTCCCAGTCATGTGGTTTGGCTTTTCATTTTTTTCAACTGTTTTTCACAGAGCAGAAGTTTTTAATTTTAATGAAGTCCAACTCCACAATTTTTCCTTCATAGATTATGCTTTTGATGTTGTATCTAAAAAGTCATTGCTAAACCCAAGTCACTTAGATTTTCTCCTATGTTTTGTCTTAAGAATTTTTCAGTTTTATTTTACATTTATGTCTATAATCCATTTTGAGTTAATTTTGGGAAAGATATAAAGTCTATGTCTAGATTCCTCTTTTCTTGTATGTGGACATCAAGTCCTCCCAGCACCATTTATTGAAAAAATTATCCTTTCTCTAAGAATTGCCTTATGCCGCTTTTTCAAAGATCAGTTAACTATATTTATGTGAATATATTTCTGCACTGTCCATTGTGTTCCATTGATTTGTCTATTCTTTGCTGATATTTCACTGTCTTGATCACTGTAGCTTTATAGTAAGTCTTGAAGTTGGGTAGTGTCTGTCTTCTGACTTTGTTCTTCAGCATTTCATCAGCTAATCTGGGTCCTTTTCCTCTCCATATAAACTTTACAATCAGTTTGTCAACATGCACAAAAATAACTTCTTGGGATCTGCATAAAGATTAATGTATTTACTTATTTTAGAGAGAGAGAGAGAGAATGCATGCTCTTGAGTTTGCATGAGCTGGGGCTGGGGCAGAGGGAGAGGGAGAAGGAGAGCAGCAGACTCCCCACTGAGTGTGAAGCCTGACACAGGGCTCAATCCCACACCCCCAAAATCATGACCTGAACCTAAATCAAGGGTCGGACACCAAACCGACTGAGCCACACAGGCACCCCTCTTATACAAAATTTTGCTTATAACATTAAGGTTTTTAATCTTCCAGAATTAATTTTTATACATAATCTGGAGGGATCAGTTTTTCCCCATATGAATGGCAATTGTTCCAGTAATATTTATTGACTAGCCAGCCCATCCTTTCCTAATTTTTAATGCCACTTTTGTCATATTCAAAGTTCTTATATATGTGTAGGTCTTTTTCTGGAAACTTTATTAGGTACTACTGATCTATTTGCCCATTACTAAATTGTTTTATAATAAATCTTAGTAGGAGGGGGTTCTTCCAACTTATTCTGCAACCCTCCCTCTACCACAAAAAATTATAGCAGTTTTTCTTGGACCTTAAGTTTTGGTATGAATTTTAATGTCATTTTAACACATTTTGTGAAAAACCCTGTTGAGATTTTAATTATAAATGCTTTATAGTTATTGATTAGTTCAGTGAAAACTGAGATTTTTGTAAGTATCTTTTCTTGTTTATGAAAAGATTTGCCCGTTAATATAATTTCGTCCATTAAGGCCTTACACATCTTTAATTAGTTTTATTCTTAGGTACCTAATTTTTTTTTCCTGTTAATGGATACTTCCTTAAAATTACAGACTTGTGCAGTTCTCAGAATATTTTTTTTTAAGATTTAATTTTTAAGTAATCTCCATACCCTAGAAGGAGGTCAAATTCACAACCCCAAGATCAAGAGTTGCATGTTCTACTGACTCAGCCAGCCAGGTGCCCCTCAAAATAATTTTTTAATAATTTGCTATTAAATTACTTTACAATTCAATATATATTTTTAAAATTCTTGAAACGTCAACTGTTTGTTTACTATAAAATATATACAAATTGTACAAAAATACAAGAGATACTATCTGAAATGTGAAAGTATTAGTATATTATTTCCCTCCAAATTGGTAGGAATGTATAATGTTTTTTATAGTATGTGATTTAAAAAAAAAATGCCAAAGTCTAGAAAATGTTGATTCAAGTCCCTTGCCGTATTATAGCACTATGTTTTTTTTCTTCTTTTTAAAACAATTTATTAAATTTTATGTTTTTAAAGATTTCATTTGAGAGAAAGAGACAGAGAGAGAGTGAGAGAGAGAACATGAGCAGAGAGAGGGGCAGAGGTAGAGGGAGAAACTGACTCCCTGCTGAGTAGGGAGCCCAACTTGGGGCTGGATTCTAGGACCCTGAGATTATAACCTAAGCCGAAGGCAGACACTTAACCAACCGAGACACCCAGGTGCCCCAAAACTTATATATTTATTTCAGAGAGAGAGAGAAAGAGAGAAAGCACACACATGTTGTGGGAAGAAGGGGGAGAATTTCAAGCAGATTCCCTGGGGGTCTCCAACTCACCACCCTTAGTTCATGACCTTAGTCAAAATCAAGAGTTGGACACTTAGGGGCGCCTGGGTGGCACAGCGGTTAAGCATCTGCCTTTGGCTCAGGGCGTGATCCCGGCGTTGTGGGATCGAGCCCCACATCAGGCTCCTCTGCTATGAGCCTGCTTCTTCCTCTCCCACTCCCCCTGCTTGTGTTCCCTCTCTCGCTGGCTGTGCCACCCAGGCGCCCCTCTTCCTTTTAGTTTATGAGTTTACCCTTATTGATAGTGAGCTATTTATTTTGTGATTTACAAAACTAAGTAGGTTCATTCTGAACAATCAGAATGTAAACTCATATTAAGGAGGTAATTAAGCATTTGAATGCTAATTAAGCTGAATCCAGTTAGTGATTTAATTTACCACTAATAAACATATTCACCATGTCCTAAGTATTTCAGGGAAGACAGATTAGTAAGTCACATCTCAGACCATTTACCTAAATCACAAAGAAAATTAGGAGGTCCCTATAAAACTTAGAAACTAAAGGTTTATGGTAACTATTTTAAGGTCCATGCAGGAGTACCCTGAAACAGGCATGGAGCCACTGTAGTGCTGAGTCTCAAAACTATTTTTCTTTCCTTCCCCTTCATCTTCATTCTAGACTACAACCTGTTTTTCCTGGCTCTGAATAATTCTCAGTATGGTCAAACATTTGGCCTTAAAAATAAATCTTGAAGTGCTGTCGTTGTCTTTACACAAATATCTCGTTTGCCCCAAATACCATGATCTCAGTATACAGTTGATGGGAATATAGCCGCCCACCCAACTATGCGGTCGCCAGTACAGCGCAGCTCCACGATTGGGGCGATCCAGTTAACCCCCCTTGCCCATATTCAGGCCAAATTCAGAGACTTTTCCGGGGGTTATTTCAGAGTATGCCCCTCACTTCCCAGAAAAACTCAGCCATAACTCAAACCCAGCCACCAAACGGTCCTGCTCAGCTAAGCTAAAGCTTCACAGCCTTTCCCGTCTTGTCAGAGCTCAGGCTCAAACCTGAGGAGGAGCCTGCGTTTTCAGACTAGTAGCAAGCCGGGCTGAGGGTTTTATGACCGAAAAAGCGAGCTCACGGCAGCCAGCCCATTGTGCTCGAGGTTAGAAAGTGGTCTTCAGCCTCTGACGCAGACGGAGACTCCGCCCTGCGCATGACGCCAGCGTCAGGCCAGTCCCGGCATGCTCTGCGGTCGCTGGCGGTGGAGCGCAGACGAGCGGAATTTTTCCCGTGAACATCCTCTTCTCCCTTCAGCTGCTGTCCAGACCTGGGTCGGCGAGAGTGCTGCGTCCACCCGTTCTCCTACCGCTCGCCCGTCAGTTTGAGCGCCCCTAGCCCTCCTGCGAGGGCGCCCCGGGACGGAAGAATCCACCAGCCTGTCGGCGCCCGCCGTTCTCGTGGTCGCCGTCGCCGTCGTCGTGGTGGTAGTCTCTGCCGTCGCCTGGGCCATGGCCAATTACATCCACGTTCCGCACGGCTCCCCGGAGGTGCCCAAGTTGGACGTCACGGTTCAGGATCAGGAGGAGCAACGCTGCAGGGAGGGGGCCCTTAGCCTCCTGCAACACCTGCGTCCGCACTGGGACCCTCAGGAGGTGACCCTGCAGGTAACGCCCACATTTCAGCACGGGGTCTCTTACAACCCAGACTCGGCCCTGGGGGGTTTTCACAATCCCTTCAGTTTCCCCCTGATGGGGGAGAACCAACGGGAACGTCTTCTTCCTCAATCCTTTGGGAAGTGACCGTGTGTTTCCTCCCATCAAACCTACGAAGGTCACTCCCCCTTCCTTCACAATTGCTTATTGAGGTTGTCCGTAGGGCAAATTTTCTTTCTGGAAGCAGCTACGTAAGTGACGCACCCATTCACACCGGGAAAATTCCTGTTGATAGTTGCCCCTCCTCCTACTCCCCAGTCCCTTTTAACTGCAAAAGGAACCTTTTCCATTCTCCTTGCAAGGGGTCCTCTTCAGTCGTCCGTAGTTACCTTCTCTCCTTCCACAGATAATGCAGTAATTAATCCTTCTGATCTTTTCCTTTCCCTTCCCGCCCCTCCCCCTCCCTGGCGGTTTACTCCCATTGATGTCTCACCCTGCGTTTTATTTTCTCAAATCCTCGGATTGGCGAGAGTACTCGATTTCAAAGTAATAACCATAGTCATGCATTACTCGATTGGTTTCTTAGGTAGCACCACACATATTTTATTTGAATCGATATTTCTGAATTTTTTTAGTCGTATTAGTAAAATTAACCATATCTGATGTTAGATCGATCAGTGTGCCATTGTATTCATAGAGAAGAATTGGGAGAAAAAAATGCTTAGAGATTTAGGTCTTTTCTAATAACTTATTTCTAATAAGTTATCACATAGTATGTATGGCATTTATTTTGAATATTTTGACTTTTAGAGTTTCAGGATATACGACAATGAACCTCCATTTTCCTTGCATACACAAAATAAAGTCAATAATTCTGAAGGCTGAGATATTTGGGGTTTGTTTCAAATCTGAGCAATAATGTAAGAAGCAGCCAAATCATCTGCTTTATTTTGTTGACTAGTTTATTCAGCAGTGTTATTAACAGTATCTCAGATTCTTTGCTAAAGTAGTCACCTATACAAAGATGAATAAAACATGAATAGCGCTCTAGGGCCCAGAACAGTTCCTGACACTTGGTCTTTCAGAAGTGTTAGTTTCAGTTCTTGTTGCCTAGAAGAGTTTTGAGCATATTAAAAGGACCCATATGATTTTGGGAAAAAATTGTTAGACGAAAATTTTGAAATTTTAAGAGAGCGTTAGCTAACTAAGCAGGACATAGTGAATCTAGAATGATTTTCATGTGTAATTTAAAAAAACTGGTATGCTCTATTTCCTTTAATTAAGAAAGTTAAATTATTTGAAACTTCCAAATTGAAACTCTGAACTTCTTTAGTTTATTATTCATTAACTCTTCCTGAAGAAGAGCTTTATATTTATTAAAATGATTTATATTCTGGCAGTCAATTATAAACTAAACATACTAATTAAAGGCAGTGCTACTTCCTGGGAAACTTTGGTGCCGACAGACTATGCTCCTTTTTAAGTAGAGACTTTATAATTTGAAGCTTTGAAGACTGTTGTTCCACTGATGATGTATTTGTCTGTAGAACAGTAAAAATAGCTACCCTGAAGTACCAGTGTGCCAGGTTGTGAGTAAAGTCATGCATATATTTTATCATTTAATCTTACAAACAACTGTATTAGGTAGATACTTTTTTTTTTTTTTTTGAGGTGAAACTCAGTGAAATAAAGCCAGGGTATAGGTAAAAGAAGGACAAAATATGGTAACATCAAATTTTTTGATTGTCAGAAAGTATTTGGGATTGAATCTTACCTTTTATCTATGTAGCAACTTTTGGCTTTAAGGCCTTTGGACTCCTAATCGAAACTTCTAATATACTTATTTGTCAGTGAAGGTAAATACTTTTTTTTTTTTTTTTTTTTGCTCTAAGGATGTTTATTAGTTAGAAATATAAGCCTTCCCTGTGCAAACAATGCTTTTGATCCAGAAGCTGAGACAACTAGTACTCTGAATTGGTCATTCATTGGTGGTTTCTCAACTTGAGAAAATCTGACTCCCATATTCTGTCATTCCAGACTCTTCTTTATGATGCTTCAGGATTTCTTTAGTAAATCTCAGTGGGAATATTTCTTTTGAGATTTGCTTTTATTTCCTTTGAAGTATAAAGGTAACAATCATACTTAACATTTCAGAAGGGGAAGTATATATTCAGTGGATTAATACGGGTGTATAGCCCATTTTTTTCAAAGAATTTTTTTTTTTAATTTTTGTGTAATTAAAATATGCTTTAAACATACCTTAGAAGCTTAGTCTAGTAATATTTTACCTGGCAGTTACGCCTGAACTAAACTATTCAGAACATACTGGAAAATCCAGAAGCAAGCAAAAAAGACTTTGATGCAGTCAAAATGATACAGGGCCCAGTCTTTGCTCAAAACTTAAAGACACATGGGATGCTATATCTCTTTTTAGACGGGATTTTAGCAAGTTAATTTTTTGGTTTTTCTATTCACACAAGATTGAAAAAATATAAAAGGGGTGGTGAGCTTTTTGGATTGTACCGTATTAGAGTAGGCAGAGTAGATCAGAAACAACTGTACCAGTCACAGTGCTTTTTATTTCATAATATTTTATTGAAATTTCCAGTCTAATAGGGAAGATAAAACAATCACAATATAGTGTTTTTGGAGTGAACATTCATATTCATGTGCAAAGACTACAGAAGAACATTTAAAAAGCGTACTTTTTTTTCTGCTGTGCTACAAGTTTTTTCATGTTTTTGGATGGATAGTTTTGATATTCCTTTATTTTTTAAACATACGTACACTATCTTGGAAACCAGTATTTCTGTTTGGTTGTATAGCTACATAGCAGTTTTCATATTCCCTTCCTTCTCTTAGCTATGTTGGGGATAGTCACTAAAATATCCTATTAAAAAACCTATAATCATTGGTATTTTATTATTGGTATTTGATATTTAATATTTGATTTATTTATTTTTTAAAACAAGATTTTATTCATTTATTTGATAGAGAAAGAGAGAGAGCCTGTGTGTGCACACACACAGGCAGGGGGAGAGGGATAAGCAGGCTCTCCGAGGAGCAGGGAGCCCGATGTGGAGCTTGATCCCAGGACCCTGAGATTATGACCAGAGCCAAAGGCAGAGGTTCAACCAACTGAGCCACCCAGGCGCCCCTTTAATAATATTTAAATGAAGAATCAAAACCAAAATATATACAGTTCTATTAAACTCTGTCTCCTTCAGTGTTCTAACTTAATAACCCCCCCCTTTTTAAAGTATAGTTGACACATAATGTTACCTTAGTTTCAGGTGTTTTTTTCCCCCCTTTTTTCTGTTTTTAAAAAGATGAGTTTGGGGGTGCCTGGGTGGCTCACTAGGTTGAGTGTCTGACTCTTGATTTCAGCTTGGGTCGTGATCTCTGGCTCCAGGCTCCACTCTGCTTAGAGTCAGCTTGAGATTCTCTTTCTCCCTCTCCCTCTGCTCGCCCCCCGCCCCTGGCCCCCAGGTTTGTGCCATACAGTCTCTCAAATAAATAAATAAATAAATCTTTAAAAAAAAAGTTTGTTCCTTACTTTAAGTGATAGAAGTCTCTGAAAAGTCTTAGGTAGATTTAAGTAATGTATTAAGTGTGCCAGAAGGATATGATGTAGGAATCTTGAATCCTGTAGATATATTTAAGGGGTCATAGTTCTTATTCAGTATAACTTTTTATATCAGCAGTTAGGTCCAGTTTTCCATTTCTTATTCCTCCTCTTTTGATTTCAGTGTTTTATAATAATAAAGTATTGTTATAAGAATAAGGACTGTTGAATATAGCTAAGGGAGATGTATGATGTTTGATAGGCTCCTATCAAAGATGTGTGTATATATCTGTATATAGAGATATATATTTTTAAGTAATGTCTACGCCCAGCGTGGAGCTTGAACTCGTGACCTGGACAGTAAGAGTTGATGCTCTACCAAATGAGCTAGCTAGGCTCCCCAGAGATGTGATAAGCTTCCATGTCTTTTATTAAGATGTGACTAAAAAGTCAGAAGCCTCACTTGCTAGTTCATTTTCAGGTATTAATGGCTGTGTGACTTGGACTAAACAAACAACTTGACCTCTCTTTGGGGCCTCAGCGTAATGTGGTGGAAAGGCGATGGTTTTTGAATCCTGATACCAGCTGTTTGTAACCTTTGGCAAGTTTTAAATCTCTTTGAAATGGGATTAGTATCTACCTTGGAAAATAGTAGACTAGCAGAAAATAATAGAATTTTACTACTCTAATACAGCTTTACTGCTAATAGTAATTTTACTACCAGCACCCATTTTTACTACTTTAATACTAATAGTAAAATATCCCGAGAAGTGAAATAAAGTTATGCATAATATATTTTAGTACTACATGCTTCCAACTCTCCCCCTCCTGTCTCCCTCAGCAGCACTCCTCCCCATTTGTAAATGGAATAATTGATCTGAAACGATTGTGATCTCCTAAAATTCAGTAATTCTGACACATATATATATTTTAAAAGATTTATTTATTTTAGAGAGGGAGAGCATGCGAGTGAGGAGGGGCAGAGGGAGGGGTGTGTGTGGGGGAGAGAGAGAGAAGCAGACTCTGGGATGAGCAAGGAGCCTGATGCAGGGCTCGATGTCACACCCTGAGTCCATGACCTAAACCAGAATCAAGAGCCTGATACTTAAACGACTGAGCCACCTGCATATATATATATCAGGTGCCCCCTGATATATATTTTTTGCAGCAGGCATGATGCTAATTTAATTTAAGCAGCATTCTTTTGTACAACCAACTATAGCAGAAGGGAGGCATGGGAAAATGTAGGAGGGGAGGGAGGCTTGCTTCATAGAGGAGGGGATACCTGAACTGAACTTTGAAGGAAAGATACGGTCAGATGGAGTGAGGAAGCATTTCTGGGCAATGAAAACTACTTTCATGATGCTAGACTATGAGGGAAAAAAACACACAGCTAGGCTATGAGTATTTTGGGCAGAATGGAGTGTGAACAAGAAAAGAAGTGGGACTGATTTTTGAGAAAGCCAGTTGTTAGAAGTGCAGGTTTTGTGCTTCATTAAGGAGGTGGTATTTTATTATCTAGTACTTAATAGGAAGCCAATTAATGTTTTTAAGCAGGTGAGTTTTGTGTATTTTTTAGAGCAGTGGCAGACCGTATTGAAGGCAGCAGTAGTTGAACGAGATGTTTTGAATTGGGGAATAAGTGATCGCTTAGGACATCGTTTTTGAAACTGGTGGTTACCCCACACTAATAGGATGTTAAATCAGTATAGTGGATTGAAACCCACTACAGTTTAAAAAGATGAGTTAAAATAGGATGTAATAGGATAGGTCAGAGTCTTGCAAATAATAGGGTAAGGACTGTTTGGTGAAGCTTGTTTTAGTTTCATATGAAAGTATGTACTGAATTAGATGATAAATGTATATTTTTGTCTGAGTATCACATTAAAAAATGTTTGAGAAAGACTTAACGTAGGAGAGACTGTTAGTCCAGACAAGAAATGCTGTGACCCAAATTAGCTCAGTGGCCTTGGAGATGAAAATAAAGGACAGATTTGACATTTCAGAAAGTAAATATGCATGAGTTAATTGCGTGCAGGTGAGGGAAAAGGGAAGCTTAAGTGGGTTTTTTTTTCTTTTTTCTTTTCTGTGGGTGACAAAGATGGGGAAGTAATGGAAGACATATATTTAAGGAATCAGGTTATTTCTCATGATTTTGTCATCTCAGGAGTTATTTTGCTCTTTGATATAACAGATGGGCCATAAATAAATACATTTTTATCACCCTTTTAAAAATCGTGAGATACAACAAACATACAGGAAAACGCCTGAAACATAAATTTTTTTGTATAACAGTGTGGAACCCAAATCCTGGGAAAGAAGATATAAGCAACCCAGAATGTCTCCCATTTTCCTTCCTGGTCGTAATCTCTCCCTCCCTCTAGTGGTAGTCAAAATAGCATTTATTTATTTTTTTTAACAGACTGTTTTGAATTAGTCATTTTTTTGCAAGTCAGTATTGAGAAAATAATATATTAATATATTAATAATATATTAAGTGTATGAATTTCCCTTTACAAGGGACATGAACATGAAATAATTTAGTTTTACTAAAAAGATATATCACAATATTGAAACTTTGAATAGGAAGAAAAACCATGTCCTATCCATATTTTATTTAAAAAATCAACTATTTTTTAATTATCTTCTGCTTCCTCCATACATAATTTACATAGTTATGATCATACCATATGTACAATTTTGTACCTTTTTTTTCATGCTGCCTTTCTTTCACTTTCCCATGTTAGTGTGTTATTGACTATAATGTGTGATGTTTAAAAACCTAGTATTTGGTCATGTTAAACATCATGTGAGTTAATTACGAAAATGAAGTTTAAAAAATTCTGGAGTATAAAGTAGAAAATTAGAAAGGTTCATATCTTATCTAAACCTGTTGATTTTGTTTAAAAAAATAAATAATATATGCTCTTAATAAAACATTTAAAACATATACAAGGCTATAAGATGAAAAGTAAAAAGTTTAACTCCCTCGACTTCCAAGTCATTCATTCTCCCCACTGTAATTTTATGAGCAGTTTTCGAACTTCTAAAAAACTAGCAGATTATGGATTTATTAGGGAACATATCTACATATGTTAATATCAGTAAATATAATTGTATTCCTTTTGTATACACAACAAAGTTATTCTGTATGTTGCATTTTAAAATAATATATCTCAGACACTCTCCTGTGTCAGTATATGTAGTATGTCCCATGTTTTTTTTTAAAGATTTTATTTAATTATTAGAGAGCATGAGTGGGGAGGAGAGGCAGAGGCAGAGGGAGAAGGAGAGGGAGAAGCAGACTCCCTGCTGAACAGGGAGCCCCACGTGGGGCTCCATCCCAGGACCCCTGAGATCATGATCTGAGCTGAAGTCAGACACTTAACTGCTTAACCAACTGAGCCACCCAGGTGCCCCTGCCCATATTTTATTTTAAAGATTTATTTATTTTAGAGAGAGAGCATGTGCATGCACACTGCATGCATGCTTGCACAAGTAAGGGGAGAGACAGTGGGAGAGGGAGAATCTCAAGCAGACTCACTGCTGGGCATGGAGCCTGATACGGGGCTTGCTCTTACGACCCTGAGATCATGACCTGAGTGGAAACCGAGAGTTGGAGGCTCAACCAACTGACTGAGCCACCCAGGTGCCCCTGCCCATATTTTTTTAAACAACATTGAATTGTTTTTATTTTTTGCATATTAAAAACAGTATTGCATGAGCTGCTTTTATATATACATATTTTTGGATAACTTTTATAAATATGTCCTCAGAGTAAATTTTTTTTTTTTAAGTTCATTTATTTATTTAATCTCTGCACCCGACGTGGGGCTTGAACTCACAATCCTGAGATCAAGAGTCACATGCTGGGGTGCCTGGGTGGCTCAGTTGTTAAGCCTGTGCCTTCGGCTCAGGGCGTGATCCCCCACATCAGGCTCCCTGCTCCTCTGGGAAGCCTGCTTCTTCCTCTCCCACTCCCCCTGCTTGTGTTCCCTCTCTTGCTGGCTCTCTCTCTGTCAAATAAATAAATAAAATCTTTAAAAAAAAATAGAGTCACATGCTCCTCTGACTGAACCTTCCAGGCGCCCCGGAACCTTATTAGTGGAATTAAATGATTAAAAACTGTGTGCCAGTTAGGGTCATTCAGAGAAACAGAACTTCATATATATGGTGTCTGGGCGTTATTTCAAAGAATTGGCTCATACCAATTGTAGAGGCCGTTAAGTCTGAATTGCAGGGCAGGATTATAGGCTAGAAACTTAGCCAGGAGTTGATGCTGTAGTCTTTTTTTTTTTTTTTTTTTAAGATTTATTTATTTGAGAGAGAAAGAGAGCCCGTGTGTGTGTGTGCGCGTGCGCAAGTCAGGGGAGGAGCAAAGGGAGAGAATTTTAAGCAGACTATCTGCTGAGCATGGAGCCCCAGTGCGGAGCGTGATGCGGGCTCAACCCCACCACCCTTGAGACTGTGACCTGAGCCGAAACCAAGAGTCAGGTGCCTAATTGACTGAACCACGTAGGTGCCCTGATGCTATAGTCTTTTTTTTTTTTTAAAGATTTTATTTATTTATGTGACAGATAGCCAAGAGAGAGAGGGAACACAGCAGGGGAGTGGGAGAGGAAGAAGCAGACTCCCAGCGGAGGAGCCCAATGTGGGACTCGATCCCGGAATGCCGGGATCACGCCCTGAGCTGAAGGCAGATGCTTAACCACTGCGCTTCCCAGGCGCCCCCCGATGCTATAGTCTTAACGCAGAATTTTTTTCAGGGACTTGTTTTACTTTTACATTCCTTAAAGTGATTGGATGAGGCCCATCCATGTTAACTGATTGTAGATGTTAAGTGCATCTACAAAATACTTTCACAGCTGCTTCTAAATTAGTGTTTGATTGAGTAACTGGGTATTATAGCCAATCCAAGCTGACACATAAAACTATCATGCTGTTTCTCACTTTACTAATGCTAAATTGTCATGAAAGTCGTGTTCATTTATACTCCTCAACATGGTGTTGGAGAGTACATTTTTCCTTATACCTTGTCCAATCCCTGATACCAAATTTAAAATTTGTTGCCAGTGGGAGAGGTGAAAATGGTGTTGTTTATTACATTCCTTTTAATTTTGTTATTTTGGAAGATGATGGAATCCAGTGGTTCCTTCCACAAAACAGTTAACTGAAATGTATTAATTTCCACCTTTCTAGGGTTTTTAGTTTGTTTAGTAAGCATTATCTTAATGAAGCTTGTCTTTACTATTTTATTGGCCCTAGAGAGTTTATTCATTTAAATTCAGTAACTACACCATAACTACATGTCAAAACAGGTTCCCTCCTTGGTATCTTAAATCATCCTTAGGACTAAAGAAATTTCATAGTGGCTAAGTAGAGTTTAATATTTTTACCATCTTAGGGTTTGTAGTTGCAGTACAGTGCCTCATACTGAAAGAAGGTATTGGATTATGTTTTGGGGGTCTCAAAATGACCTTCAAGCTTATTGATAACCACTTTAGCTTCTGAGGTGTCATTAAAGCTATAAACTCTTTTTCCCCACCAGGTAGTCTATATTGCGGGGAATAGCATCTGTGGCAGGTTTGGGCAATTCTGTATGTTCCCAACTGATACAGTCAATTAGTCCAGATTGAAGGGTGAATTTATGTGTCTTCTGTTTTATAATAGTAAATAAGTTTCCCATAAAACATAATCTATTCAGTAATACATTCTGGCAAAGGAGACAAAACCACCTCATATAATATCTGTTCCAGCACTCTAATTTGCATCCAAACTTTCCCATTGACAGTAGCATCCCCATTGTTGCTCCTTTTAGAGTCTCTCACATAGGTGTTAGATTCAATGCATTGGGCTACCATATCAAGGACTCTCAAAAAGGTTTCTTCTTTCCAACTCTAGGCCATTTTACACACATATGTGCATTGGTCTTGGGTCCCAGGCTACGGAAGTAGCCAGTACAAAGTCCTACCTTCACAGTCACTTTTCATCTTGATTAATTCCCAGATTGGTGGCATACTCTTAACATCATCTTTGTATTCTCTTTGTGTTCTGGTTTTTTAAGGTCTCCCAAACTAGAGTAGAGTGGATTAGTTAGGCGCCCTTCAATGCTGGGAAACTAGTAGCAACTCCTGTCAGTCCACTCAGTCTCTGATAATGTTAAATTAAAAACTTTAGCTTCAGCCTCATCAGTATCTGCTTTATTTGTCTGCTTTTTCAATAACCACTAAAAACTTCCATTCTTTTGGGGCAAGTAGATTTGCCCTCTCCCTTATCTTTTGAGACAGCAAATCTGATCCAATATCCTGAATAGTTTCTTGTGTTGGTAACAGTAAAGTTACATGGGGGACCCATGTAGTAGGAGTAATCTTTATCACACAGTATTCACTGTGACCTGGGGGTGGGACATGTTAAGTGGTTGAATATCTTGGTCACTCTAAAGCAAGTCTAGTGTGCCCTGCATGTATAGCATATCACATCTGGACTATTCTGCTTTGCATGCAAAGGACAGGACAGTTCCCCTTCTCAGGATAAACAAACTTTTCTAGCTACTTTCATTCATTGTACCAGGCTAGCACTCTTGTTTGGCAGTTAGTCACTGCCATTAGGGACTGTCACTAGTGAGCTCTATGGGTCCTGCATTAATGCAAACATGCCATGGTCTTCAAACCATAGACCTCTTCTAATTTAACCATTCTTTTTTTTTTTTTTTTTTTAAGATTTTATTTATTTATTTGACAGAGAGAGACAGCCAGCGAGTGTGGGAACACAAGCAGGGGGAGTGGGAGAGGAAGAAGCAGGCTCCCAGGGGAGGAGCCTGATGTGGGGCTTGATCCCAGAACGCTGGGATCATGCCCTGAGCCAAAGGCAGACGCTTAACGACTGAGCCACCCAGGAGCCCCTAATTTAACCATTCTATGGGCCATATTAATAAAGGTTTTTTAGGGAGCTAGCTTGAGCCACTAAATGAGACAACTTTTACGCTTTCTCCCCTGGTTTCAGTAGTTTCCTGATTTTGTCTCCTTGCCATCTGAATCATTTTGGTAAGCAGCTGTAAATCTACTGTTCAGCATGATTTTTCTCTTTTGTGTTGATTTTGAAATTAGCAGCTTGATGTTGCATTGGACTGGTTGGAATCTGGGTCTGTGTAATGTCACAATCCACCCTAAAAGTGTCTTTAGCTTTCTGTTCTAGGTGCTATGCTAACAATAGCCAGGAAGCTGTGCATTTAGCCAATTTCTCATTTTGCATTTTCTTGTGGATTCAGTGACTAAACTCCTGGGGTTAGAGCTGTCATTGCTAGGTTTCATTTACTTTTACCTCCTGTAACAGATGGCGACATGCCTGCTGTTTAATACTATGGGTGATTCGGCAAACACCTGGCATCAGGGATTTATCATTCTCTAACCCCTTCTTTATTTTTTTCCCCAAATAATGCTTTAGCAGTATTACAGTGAGTCTAGGATCATGCTAGTGAACTTGAGGGTGGGTCTTGATATCCTTGAAACAGATTAAGAGTTGTGATACAGGCTTTTTAACCTGTTCTGCCATTGTAAGTAAGGGAACTTATCTAGGCCAAAGTGTTCTTATTCTACGAATTGATCGTTTCCAAGGTATTTTACAATCCGTGTATGCATAAGAAAACATTTATTGAATACGTCTGTGTTCTAGGCCATTGTTTCTCGACCCTTTTAATAATTACTCTCTAAATAGAAAGTTTAATTAAAAATTTTGTTGATTTCTACTTAACGTAAAAGTTGTCTCATTTAGTGGCTCAAATTATATACTGAAGAATAGGATTTGAGTTTTGGTGATCCACAAACCATTGTAAAACCTAAGATTTTTTTTGTTCCTTGTTGGTGATATCTGTGTTGAGAATGCTATATGTAATAGACTAAAAAATTTCATTTCATTTCATTTCATATATATATGTATGTATCCTTTGACTTACAATGTAGTTACATCCTAATACCCATTGTAAGTAAAAAAAGTCCTAAATCAGAAATGCATTTTACATGTGTAACCTACTGCACATCATTAGCTTAGCCTAGCCTACCTTAAATGTGCCCAGAACACTGATATTTGCCTACAGTTGGGCAAAATCATCTAACACAAAACCTATTTTATAATAAAGTGTTGAATATTTTATGTAATTTGTTGAATACTGTTCTGTAAGCGAAAAACAGAATGGTTGTATGGGTACAGAATGGTTGTTAAGTATTGGTTGTTTATTCTCATGATCTTGTGGTTGATTGAAAGCTGCAGCTGCTGCCTGTTATCATGAGAGAGGATCATACTGTGTATTGCCAGCCCTAAATTCATATTCAAAATATGGTTTCTACTGAATGTGTATCGCTTTTACACCATTGTAAAGTTGGAAAATTTTAAGTCAGACCGTCATAAGTTGGGGACCATGTGTATATCTATATTTACATCTGTATCTCCTCTTTAAAATACTAAGGTAGAAGGTGCCTGGGTGTCTCAGTTGGTTAAATGTCTGCCTTCAGCTTAGGTCATGATCCCAGGGTTCTGGGATTGAGTCCCACATCAGGCTCCCCAGTCAGTGGGGAGTCTGCTTCTCCCTCTGCCTCTCCTCCCCATGCACACATGCATTCTCCCTCTCTCTCACAAAAATAAATAAATAAAATCTTCAAAAAAAAAAAAAATACTAAGGCAGAAATTAGAGAAAGTGCCAAAGGACCTCTATATTTCTTTTCAGTGTTAAAAACCATAAGGCTTTGGGGAATTTTCTCTAAGATTACTGAGTTGAAGGTAATGAGAATATTTCCATGAATGTGCATTCTTCCTGATCTGAGTATTACATTAACTCTTTCTAATAAAAATCTATTTGTTGTTGGTAAGTGACAATAAAAAGCACATATCGTCAAGTGTAGAACTTGATGAACTGTTATGGGTGTTGGTATGTGATATAGTTACTGTAGTCCTTGGTACAGGATTCTGACTTTGTTCTTTAAAATTGCCTTGACTGTTCTTGACTTTTTAAATTGCCATATAAATTGCAGATTTAGCTTTTCAATTTTCACAAAAGAAAATTTGTGAATTATAAATTCACTGGATGGCTTAGTCGGTTAAGTGTTTGCCCTAGGCTCAGGTCATGGTCCCAGGGTCCTGGGATGAGCCCCGCATCGGGTTCCCTGCTCAGCAGAGAGCCTGTTTCTCTCTCTCCCTCTGCTTCTCCCTCTACTTGTGTTCTCTCTCTCTCTCTCTCTCTGTCAAATAAATAAATAAAATCTTAAAAAATAATGGATTGTTGGTATACAGAAATTCAGTTGATTGTTCTATATTGAATTTTTCAAACATTAATAATAATGTTTAATATGTATTCATTTTGCATTTTCTGTATCTGCAAATAATGACAGTTTTGTTTTTCCCTTTCCTATTTCTTTTCTTTTCTTTTCTTTTCTTTTCTTTTCTTTTCTTTTCTTTTCTTTTCTTTTCTTTTCTTTTCTTCTTTGCCTTATTGCACTGGCCAGGACGTCCAGCACAATGTTGAAATGCAGGGTGATAGTGGGCACCCTTATCTCGTTCCCAATCTCAGGGAGAACACTTTCAATAGTTTATTATGAGGTATGATGTTTTGTGTAGGTTTTCTTTGGATACTCTGTCAGATTAAGGAAGTTTCCTCTTTTAAACTTACATATGTGTGTATTTTTAAGTGGACCTCAAACTCACAACCCCGAGATCAAGGGTCGCATCCTGTATGGACTGAGCCAGCTAGGGGTTCCAAGGAAGTTTTCATTTTATTCTTAGTTTGCAGATGTTTTCATCATACATGAGTACTGAATTTTATCATGTGCTTTTTTTTGCACCTCATGACAATTGCATGATTTTCCTCCACTTTTCTGTCATTGAGCTGAAGAACATTGATTTTTAAAAAAAATTTGAATGTTAAAAACCTTTGCTTTCATAGAGTAGGCCCTGTTTGGTTCTGGTGTATTCTTTTTTTATATTGTGTTAGTATATTTTTAAGTTTTTATTTACTTAAATAATCTCTGCACCCTGCATGGGGCTCGAAGTCACGACCCTGAAATCAAGAGTCTCATGCCCTTCTCACTGAGCCAGCCTGGTGCCCCTGTTACTAATATTTTGATTAGGATTTTTGCAACTATGTTCATGAGACAGAGTGGTCTTTATAATTTTCTTGTAATGTCCTTGGCATGTTGTGGTATCTTACTGATAGCTTGTGTTCCTTTTTTTTTTTTTTCCTTGATAATTTTGGTTGGAAGTAATCAACATTATCTTAAAAAAGAATAATTTTTGATTGTTGAATTTTTCTGTTTTGATTGCCGTTTTATTTTCTTCCTAATTTTTTTTTAAGATTAATTGGCTGTTATTTTTCTAGTTTCTTGAGCTGGAAGCTTAGATCACTAATTTTCTGCCTTTTTAAAATATTTTCATTTATGTGACCCTGCAAGTGCCCACAAGTTTTGAAATGTCTTTATTATCATTCAGTTCAGAATGTTTTCTAATTATCTTTTTTTTCTTTATCCCGTAGATTACTTATGTCCATTAGGACTTCATTTCAGATGAGTGGGAGAATTTTAATCTTTTTTCTTACTGTGGTGAAAAACAGCATAAAATTTACTATATTAATCATTTTTATTTGGGGTGTCTAAGTTAATGTGCAGTTTGTGTTATTGATGTCTAGCACATATTCTCTTGTAGTTTGAGAAAATACTCTGAATGATTTTAATCTTTGATGATTATTGAGGCTTGTTCATAATCAAGCCTTTAGTCAATTTTGGTAATATTTCATGTAGGCTTGGAAAGCATGTGTATTATTGTTGGATACAGTTCTGTGTATGTCAAGTAAGTTGGATTTTTAATTTTGTTGTTCAGATCGCTTGTATATGTAATGACTTTTTCCTGTTTTTAAAAAATCATCTCTTGAGAAATGTGCTCAAGATTCAAACAGTTATGAACTTAGTTTGTCAGTTTCACTAAATATATTTTGAAGCCGTGTTATTGGATGCATACAATCTAGAATTGTTATATCTTCTTGGTTGATCCATTCTTTCATTATTATAAAATGTCCCCTTATCTTCCAGAACATATTGCTAAGATCTATTTTGTTTAATATGGTATAACTACATCAACTTTCTTTTGCATGTCTCTTGTAAAAGCCGCATATATAAATATATATTTTTCACACTTACTGTTTTAATTGGATTTAGTTGTTTCACATTTAGTGTAACTACTTACAGAGTTGAGTTTTTCTCTCAAAAAAATCTGTTTTTTTCTTTTTGTTTGACCTATTTGTTTTATATTCCTGTTTTTAACTGTTGCTTTTTTCCTTCTTTCAACATGTTCCCAAATCTCAGAGGAGCTTACAGTGTAACATGGAGCAGCAAATATAATTAAGCAATTAATTAATATAATTAAGTAAAGTCCATTTTAGTAAATGCTATGTATAAGGTACTATTTAAGCACTGAGAAGTATTTATGCCTTACCTGAGTTTAGGTACTCTCTCCTAGAAGAGAGAGCTCCTGTGTTGGATTTTTTCTTAAAGATTATTTATTTATTTATTAGAGAGAGAGAGAGAGCACGGGTAGGGGGAGGAGCAGAGGGAGAGGGACAAGCAGACTCTGTGCTGAGCTCAGAGCCGGACACAGGGCTTGACCCCACCACCCGAGATTATGACCTGAGCCAAAATCAGAGTCGTATGCTCAACTAACTGTGCTAGTCAGGTGCCCCTTTTGTGTTGGAATTTTGTTTTATTTTATTATTTTTTTTTAAAGATTTTATTTGTTTGAGAGAGAGCAAGAGAGAGCATGAGTGGCTGGGGGGGGGGGTGAGCGGGGAGAGGGAGGATCAGCCTCCCCACCGAGCAGGGAGCCCAATGCGGGACTTAAGCCCAGAACCTTGAGATCATGACTTGAGCTGAAGGCAGACGCTTAACCGACTGAACCACCCAGGTGTGCCTCATGTTGGAATTTTAGAAGTTTGAGCTGAAGGCAGACGCTTAACCGACTGAACCACCCAGGTGTGCCTCATGTTGGAATTTTAGAAGTTAGAAGTTAGTGAAGTGAAGAAAAAGAAGGGTGAATTTGTCAGGTAGAGTGCTAGATAACTTGAGGGAGGCATCAAGGAACTTTTGTGCCCTGCGGAGCTTGAACTTTATCCTCTGAGCAGTGTGGAGTCATTTGAAGATTCCTTATTTATCATGTTCATATTTGTATTTTATTAATTTATTTTTTTAAAAAAGATCTTATTTATTTGAGAGAGAGCAGAGCAAGCAAGAGAGGGAGCGAGAGTATGTGCGCAAGCAGTGGGGTAAGGGCAGAGGGAGAAGCAGACTCCACACTGAGTGGAGAGCCCAACCCTGGGATCATGACCTGAGGCGAAGGCAGATGCTTAACTGACTGAGCCATCCAGGCACCCCAAGAAACAGAACTTCTAAGAATTATCTAGGAAGAGAACTTTTTATGTGGGGGATGGAGAGGGAGGGGTCAAGGATGGCTCTCTGATATTTGCCTGAGTGGATGGAACATAAAATGAATGGGTACTGTTACCATTAGATGATTAATCTTTGGTTTTAAACAATTTTATTATGAGATGTGTTGGTATTGTTTTCTTTATATTGCTTGGGTTCAGGCTTATTGAGCTTCCTGGATCTTTGAGTTCATAGTTCTTCATCAAATTTGGGTGAATTTTGGTCATTAAAAATTTTTTTTTCTGTTTTCCTTTTTTTGGGGGTACAAATTCTCTCTGTTCATGGATACTCTGCTTACTCACTCATGTTTACTTGCTCTCTTGTTTAGCTAATTCTTTTTTTTCCCTTTGGTGTTTTGTTTTGGATAGTTTCTGTTGCTCTGTCTTCAAGTTTGCTTTTTGGGGGGGCAATATCTAACTTACTGTTAAATCCATCTAGTGTATTTTTCTCCTTTGACATCTTGAGAAGCTTGACTTGGGTCTTTTTTTTTTTTTTTAAGATTTTATTTATTGATTTGAGAGAGAGAGAGCATGAGCAGGGGGAGGGGCAGAGGGAAAAGCAGACTCCCTGCTGAGCAAGGATTCTGATGCAGGACTCTTTCACAGGACCCAGGGATCATGACCTGAGCTGAAGGCAGATGCTTAACCGACTGAGCCATCCAGGCACCCAACTTGGGTCTTTTTATAGTCAGCGTTTTTGCATAACTTTTTGTTATAGAATACAAAACATATTTGTGTGTGCTGATGCTAACATCTGTGCCCATTCTGGTTGGTTTCAATTAATTGATTCCCCCCCTCATTATCGGTTGTATTTTTCAGCCTTTTTTGCATACCTGGTAATCTTTAATTGGATGTCAGACATTGTGAATTTTTACCTTCTTAGGTACTGAATACTTTTTATAGTTATTTGGGAATAGTTTGAGTCTTTTGGGTCTTGCTTTTAAGGTTTGTTATGTGGGACCAGTGTAGCTTAGAGTCTAGGGCTAATCTATAAATCTATAACAGGTTTTATCGTAATTCGCTCTTTTATTGTGAATTATTTTGCTGTCTTTTGTTAAAATGTAAAAAATGTAGTTCTCTACATACATATTAAGATCTTAGTGCGTGCCAGTCACTGTTCTAAATGCTTCTATGTATATTAACTCATTAATTCTCACAGTGCTATGAAATAGATTCTAGTATGTTAATATATGTAGATGTAGATATGTAGAATGGAGCACGTAGAGGTTAAGGGACTTGCGTAAGATTACTCAGCTTATAGATACACAGCTAGAATTCAGACTCAAGAAGTCTTGCTTTGTAGCACATCCTCTGAGCTGGTACTATCCGAAATACTTAACAGTGCAGGATAATCCCTGAGAAAAGGAGCACCATGAAATTTGTATTAGTTTTGTCCCACCTCCATTGAGATGAAATTTTACATTTCTTTTTTTTCACCCCTAAGATTTTATTTGAGAGAGAGAGAGAGAGGTGCGAGTGCACGAGCAGGTGGAGGTGGGGGAAGACAACGGGAGAAGCAGACGCTCCGCTGAACAGGGAGTCCGACTCAGGGCTCCCAATTTTATATTTCTAGTATATATCTAGTACAGTATATTTATCTAGTATATATCCAGTATATTTTATTGTACATTTCAGAAGGTTCAGCACATTGAATTTCTTGTAGGTACATATATGAGGTGGGAACCATCCAAGGGCAAAAACCGTTATCCATACATCTTTAAAGCCAGTGACAGACCATCAGAAACACACCAATGGCTGAACTAGTTAGTTTTAAGAGAGAACATATACCATTCAGAACGGTAGGGAGGATCTCAGTAAGTAGGTGTTAGAAAGGACTTAATACCAAATTTGGGTTTGCTGATTTGGGAGGAGGGTGTTCAAGGAAGCAGGCTTTCCTCTGGATTGGGTGCTGTCAGGAGGAAAGTGGGCCAGGTCTATGACCGGATATCTTAATCTTACCTAGAAGACTGGAGGAATGAACCAGGGCCAAAGCTGTGACTCGAAAAGGAACTGCAGTCATTCATATTAACCCAGATAGGGGGATATTTAGTTATTTTTATGGCTGGAAAAATTTTATAATTTTGTCTACGTTCAGACATGATTACAACAGAGTGGCTTTGTTTTTGTCTTGATGCATTGTGGTCAGAGTGGCCTCATCTGATGTTGGCGTTCTGTGAAATTGATTATGTTCAACAGAACCACAAGGCCTTACTGTGTGTGCCAGGTCAGTTCCTAGCTGTTGGGCTTCTTTTTTCTTTCTCAGTAATTTAATTTTTCACATGTAAACTATGATTCATTGCAGGAAAAAGAAAGTGAGAAAACATACATAAGCCAAAAGAAAAAAGTTTAAATTACAGAAGCAATAAAACAAAAAACAAGATTTAACCTGCCTAATCTTCTGTTGAATATCTTTGCAAATGTTTTTATCCTTATTTATACATAAAATATTTTTATAGATGCGAAGTTATATTATTAATGTATTTTTTTTTTTTACTGTAAAGGATTTATTGTGACTGTCATTTCATTGGAAATAAGTATGTGATTGTTGTATGATAGAGAACGTTAGGGTTAGTTTCTCAGTCTTCGTTATAGTAAATTGAATTATTTTATCTGTACATGACATATGAAGAAGTTACAAAATAACTTGTGTAAATTGATACAGCTTTGTAATAAACAACATGCTTTTCAACACAGTTTTTAATAAAATGATTCACATTTAGTTTAAATGCATATGCTTCTTTTCAATTCTGTATACAGTGTCTGTGAAATCTAGGTGGGAAGCAATACCTGTATGTCTCTGCATACCTGAAAAAGTAGATATTTAAAATAAGTCTCTTTACATTGGCTTATACAATTTACCTGCTAAATTAGGTGAGTAAGGATAATAGTCAAGTCTTGTATATAATAAAAAAAAATTATATAAAAACTAATAGCTGTATATTATCTTAGGAAATACCTTGTAAATTTTCATCTGAAGATGTAAAGCCTTTTCAGATGTCATTTATCATTACAATAATCTTCTTGAAATAGAAACATTTATATTCTTTCTCAGGCATTAAGTAAATACGTGTACATTTAAGACTTACCCTTTAGACTTTTTTCCTTTTGGTTTTTGCCAGTTTTCTTGGAAAAAAGTGTCCTTATCTCTTGCTTACACTTTTACCTCTTGTCCCTTCAGTCCACCTAAGAGCTTCCAGAAGCTTTGAATTATAATTGAGCAAATAGAAAAATTAATTTTAGTATCAGAGGAAAATGAAAGTTGAAATTTTTGAGTGGATTTGAATTAATACTGTTAATCATCTGTTCATTTTTAAATGTACCATTTGTGCTCAGATATGAAAAAGAACTTGAAATTCTTGACTTAAGCTCTTGAAAAGTTCCAAAAGTCCCTTTTAGAAAATACTGTAGAAATCTCTACTTAACGTCTCACTTCCTCTAATTAAGGTTGTGCTTTTTTTAGCCATAGCATTCAAGTTTGAATTATAACCTGAATGCTTAAAACAATTTCTAATGCATGTTGTGTTAAGGAACCTTTAAAATTAACATTTAAAATTAATTTTTATAAGTTGGAGATTTACCATAATGTGTAACTTATGGTGGATTTATATTTGTACATTATACTTGTGAACATTATTAAAGACCTTGTATATGTTATATGCCATTCTGGAGGAGGGCATTGTCTATCTTCAGAGGCTTTCCAATTTATTAGACATAGGAGAGATTGTGTATTGTGTATATACATACACGTTTGCAATGATTGCAGTACAAGCATACTTTGAGATATAATAGGTATCAAAACATTGTATGGAAGTACTGGAAATTGAATAGTTAACACTTTTGGATCAAGAAAGACAATATTATAGGAATTATAGCATTCCTTTTGTTTAAATCTAGAGTTAAAATTATAGACATGTTCGGCAAAAGTATATTTAAAAGTTTGTTAAAAATTAGATATTTTCTTTTAATTAGTGTTTAATTATTTTAAGCTATCTACTATTTCATTCATTAAACATATGTAATTGCTTTTTCCCCCCATTTTTTCTTTCTTTTTTTTTTTTTTGGCAGCTTTTCACAGATGGAATCACAAATAAACTTATTGGCTGTTACGTGAGTAATACAATGGAGGATGTAGTCCTGGTGCGAATTTATGGCAATAAGACTGAGTTGCTAGTTGATCGAGATGAGGAAGTGAAGAGTTTCCGAGTGTTGCAGGCTCATGGCTGTGCACCACAACTCTACTGTACCTTCAATAATGGACTGTGCTATGAATTTATACAGGGAGAAGCATTGGATCCAAAGCACGTCTGCAACCCTGCCATTTTCAGGTACATTTCTTTTTCTAAATAATTTTTCTTTTTGAAAAATAAGAGTATTAAGTGTGCTAAGGTAATTATTTTTTAAAACTGCCTTTTCTTTCTTTGAGCAACTGTTTGGTTACCTTAGAAACTTTCTTTAGTTAGGGTTCTGTTTTGTTTTTGCTGAAGAAAAAAATCCTTTCTGTCTGCCGTCTCATCATTGACTCTTTGCAAAAGAAAAAAAGGACAGTGAGATGTGGTTTTGGATTAGCCTGCTACAGAGTGTCAAGGCTTCCCCTTAATTTTTTATTTATTTATTTTACTTTATTTTATTTATTTTTTAAAATTTAAATTAAATTAATTAACATATAGTATATTATTAGTTTCAGAGGTAGAGTTCAGTGATTCATCGGTTGTATGTAACACTCAGTGCTCATTACATCACATGCCCTCCTTAATGCCCCTTACCCAGTTACCGCATCCCCTACCCCCTCCCTTCTAGCAATCCTGTTTGTTTCCTGTAGGTAAGATGTCTCTTATGGTTTGTCTCTGTCTCTAATTTTGTCTTGTTTTATTTTTCCCTCCCTTCCCCTGTTTCTCTGTTTTGTTTCTTAAATTCCACATGTGAGTGAGATGATATGGTGATTGTCTTTCTCCGATAGACATATTTTGCTTAGCATAATACCCTCAAGTTCTATCCACGTCGTTGCAAATGGCAAGATTTTTTTGATGGCTGAGTAATATTCCATTGTATATATATATCCATTAATCTGTTGATGGACATCTGGGTTCTTTCCATAGTTTGGTTATTGTGGACATTGCTGCTATAAACGTTGGGGTGCAGGTACCCTTTCGGATCACTACATTTGTATCTTTGGGTTAAATACCCATTAGTGCAATTGCTGGCTCATAGGGTAGCTCTATTTTTACCTTTTTGAAGAACCTCCATACCGTTTTCCAGAGTGGCAGCACCCGTGTGCATTCCCACCAGCAGTGTAAGAGTTTCCCCTTTCTCCGCATCCTTGCCAAAATTTGTTGTTTCCTGACTTGTTAATTTTAGCCATTCTGACTGGCATGAAGTGGTCCCCTTAATTTTTTAAAGTAGTGCTTGGATTAAAGCATTACACATTTCTTATCACTAACTTCTGCAATTCAGTTGCTCGTATTTTCAGAGTTTTTGCTTACTAAGATTCTTTTACTTCTGTTAACACTGTTACTTTTTAAACTTTTTATTTAACTCAGTGTATTATGTTACTTTTTAAACAATATGTTTTCTGTAAGAATAATATCTTGCATAGGCTAGATCATTTTTCCAAAAGTACTGTCTTTTACGGTTCTTTTTTGCTCTTAAAAACTAGCAAATCAGCTTGATTTGAAAACTGCAGATTCATTCATAGTTTAAACCAGAAGTTCTTATTTTGTTCTCAAGACCCCTTTACAACTCTTAAAAGTTATTGAGGACCTAAAGAGTTTTTGTGAGTTATATCTATCAATGTTTACCATGTTAGAAATTAAAACAACTTATTTTGAATACAAGAATATCAAGCACACATTGTTAGCTGTCAGGGTGATAATGTTACCATACCACTTCATGTAGCTTCTTGAAAACTACACCATGTACTCATGAGAGAATTAGAGTGAAAAAGGTAAACAATATCTTAATAAAGGTAATTTTAACTTCATAAACCTGAAAGGGTTTGAGTCTCTAGGATTCTGGATCATATGTATTTTTAAAATTTTATTTATTTATTTGACAGAGAGAGAGAGAGACAGAGCACGCTCTAGTGTGAGCGAGAGTGAGCATGAGTAGGGGGAGGGGCAGAAAGATAGGGAGAGAGAAGCAGTCTCCCCATGAGCAGGGATCCTGATGCAGGGGTCTATCTCAAGACTTCGGGATCATAACCTGAGCCGAAGGCAGTCACTTAATGGACTGAGCCACCGAGGACCCAGGCCACCCTTCTCTTTTCTTTCTTTTTTTTTTTTTTAATTTTATTTGTTTATTAGAGAGTCTGGACCATATTTTAAGAGTTGCTTCATTAACAACACTGATAAAAATGGAATGGACCAGTATTTACCTATTTTAAATAATATTTAAAAATACTTTGGCGTAGAAATCTATCTACTCATACCCCAGTTTTTAAACAGATCTTCCCTTATGTGAGTGTACTATTTAGAATGTATTGAAGGACCCCGATTAATAGATAATATGTTTTTTCTTTTGTGTCACATTTTTTGGTGGTCTTTAGGTGTGTGTGCTTGTGTGTGTATCAGATTTATTTATAAATCCTTAATCTTTAAAAAAAAAAATTTGTAGGGGCGCCTGGGTAGCGCAGTGGTTAAGCGTCTGCCTTCGGCTCAGGGCGTGATCCTGGCGTTCTGGGATCGAGCCCCACATCAGGCTCCTCCACTAGGAGCCTGCGTCTTCCTCTCCCACTCCCCCTGCTTGTGTTCCCTCTCTCGCTGGCTGTCTCTATGTCAAATAAATAAATAAAAATCTTTAAAAAAAAACCAAAAAAACAAAAGCACAATAAAGGACACCTGGGTGGCTCAGTGGGGTAAGCGTCTGCCTTCGGCTCAGGTCATGATCCCAGGGTCCTGGGATTGAGCCCCACATGAGACTGCCTGCTCAGTGGGGAGTCTGCTTCTCCCTCTCCCCATGCGTGTGCCCGTGCACTCTCTCTCTCTCTCTCTCTCTCTCTCGCTCACTCTCTTGCTCAAATGAATAAAATCTTTAAGTAATAAAAGCATAATAAAGTCAACAGATTAGTAATATCTAGAATTTGCCTAAGTACTTTAATACTTTGATGAATGTCCAAGTTATTAGAAGATCTGCCTAAGTCAGATAGAATATGAAAAGTTTGAGGGAAAAAAAATTACAGTAATTATAAAAGCTAACATTTACATAGTATTTAACATATACCAGGCATTGTTCTAAACTTTTTACATATACTAACAACTTTAATCCTTACAACAATGCTAGAAGTAGGTACTATTATTATCTCATTTTTTAGATAAGAAAACTGAGGCACAAAATGTTTAAGTACTATGCCCAAATTCACACAGCTCATAAATCTGAAGCAGTCTGGTTCCACTGTGTATCCTTGGTGAGAGACATAATGCCATATATAGAACTTTACATGGGTATAGATTCTATAACTTTCCACAATCACTCAAAGAGAAAAAAACTGCCCCAGGCATCCAGTTTCCATCATGAGACTATAGAGTAAATAGAAGGGAGAAATGTGAATATGAACTTCTGACCAGCAAAGAGTAACCACTGCTAATAGTTAAACGGAAAGCTTAAATTCGGTTAAAGACAGTTTAGGAAAATCAACATCAAACGCATAGAAGTATGGGTTTTACAAAGGCAGTTAAAGACTGCTACACCAGTAAAGTGGTATTACCCTTAAGCAACTTTCTTCTTAAATCTTTTGGACACTGACTCTTTTTTTTTTTTTTTTAAAGATTTTATTTATTTATTTGACAGAGATAGAGACAGCCAGCGAGAGAGGGAACACAAGCAGGGGGAGTGGGAGAGGAAGAAGCAGGCTCACAGCAGAGGAGCCTGATGTGGGACTCGATCCCATAACGCCAGGATCACGCCCTGAGCCGAAGGCAGACGCTTAACCGCTGTGCTACCCAGGCGTCCCTGGACACTGACTCTTAAAACTAGTATTTTTCTCCCTGTTTTATTTAGTTACTAGGAAGCTCATATGGCCCTTCTCTAACAACCTTATGGAATACACTTTTTGTATCTCAATCTAGATCCAGCTTTTCCTTTGGCCTACTTTATGCATCTAATCACTTTTAATTCTGTTATATAGGTGTATGTCAAACACTGAGAACAAGATTGAGGATTTATAGGGACACGTGGGTGGCTCAGTCAGTTAAGCGTCTGCCTTCTGCTAAGGTCCTGGGATCGAGCCCCATGTGGGGCTCCTTGCTCAGCAGGGAAGTCTGCTGTTCCCTCTCTCTCTGCCTCTTGCTCATGTGCTCTCTCGCTCTCTCAAATAATTACAATATATTTTTTTAAAGATTTTATTTATTTATTTGACATATTATAACATATTATGTAGTATTCCTTAAGGTGTATGCAAGCAGCATGTAGATACAGTGTAGCAAGTAATTATTGCTACCACTAAACCCCCCTTGTTTGTGACAGACAAAACTAACCAGTCTTGGAGCTCTTTACTTCTGAGCATAGATGAGATTTCAGAATCTTTCTCAACTAAGTGATTTTAGGTAATTACTACCCATGATTAGTCCCTTATTTTGGTTTTTAACTTCCTCTAAGAGACCATTTTATATTAAAAAGTCAAGATTTTAGGGGTGTCTGGGTGGCTCAGTTGGTTAAACGTCTGACTCTTGGTTTCAGCTCAGGCCATGATCTCATGGGTCGTGGGATCAAGCCCTGCATTGGGCTCTGCACTCAGTAGGGAATCTGCCTGAAGACTTTCTCCCTCCTTCCTGCCTCAGCTCGCGGGCTTGCTCTCTCTCTCTCTCTCAAATAAATAAATCTTTAAAAAAGAAGTCGGGGTGCCTGGGTGGCTCAGTTGGTTAAACAGCTGCCTCCAGCTCAGGTCATGATCTCGGGTCCTGGAATCAAGCCTGGCATTGGACACTCTGCTCAGTGGGGAGCCTGCTTCTTCCTTTCCCTCTGCCTCTCCCCCTGGCTTGTGCTTTCTCTTGCTCTCTCTCTCTCAAATAAATAAAATCTTAAAAAAAAAAAAAGAAAAAAGAATTGCATGCTTTTATAAAAAAAATTTTAAAAAGTCAAGATTTTATTTTTAGAAATGATACTAAAAAAAGGTAGTAATGGGGATGCTACAATTCTTATTAGAGAAATGATATAGTGATGATGGTGGCTAATACTGATATAGCACTTAATATGAGCTGGACACTCTTCTAAACACCTTTGTGTGTGTATTTTTTTTTAAAGATTTATTTATTTTAGAGAGAGATTGGAAGGGGAGGGCCAGAAGGAGAGGGAAAGAGAGAATTCCAAGTAGGCTCCCCACTGAGCACGGAGCCTGAAGCGGGCTCCATCTCACAACCCTGAAATTGTAACCTGAGCCAAAACCAAGAGTCAGACACTCAACCAACAGAGCCACCCAGGCATCTCTATGTATGTTTTTTAATATATTTTGTTATTAAGTAAGCTATCCCCATGTGGGACTCAAACTCATGTCCCCAATATCAAGAGTTGCATGCTCAACCGACTGAGTCAGCCAGGCGCCCCAGAACACCTTATGTGTATTAGTAAATTCAACTCACAATAATCCCAGGAATAGATAATATTAAGATCCCATTTTAATAGATGAGAAACATAAGGTGCAAAGATTTTAAGTAATTTGCCTAAGGTCACATGGCTAGTAAAAGTATATCCCAAAAGATACTAATGAGTAACTTAATCTTTTTACTTACTCACTGAGAAGAGATCGTTAAATATAAGGAAAAATAGTAAGGTCTTTTTTACATCACATTAAAAAAAATAACATATTATGAAAATTTGTAGAATTGAAAATAAATGTAGACTTTTCCCCATTTATTGATTTGTGATCATTCTATATAATTAAATAATTGTTAAGCTTACTATAAAATTTGTTTTAAAAGGAAAGCTTTGCATAATTCGTCTTAAGTAATCTTTTTTTTCTTTTTTAAGATTTTATTTATTTATTTGACAGAGAGAGAGACAGCGAGAGAGGGAACACAAGCAGGGGGAGTGGGAGAGGGAGAAGCAGGCCTCCCGCCGAGCAGGAAGTCTGATGTGGGACTCGATCCCAGGACCCTGGGATCATGACTTGAGCCAAAGGCAGACGAGCCACCCAGGCGCCCCACAATCTTAAGTAATCTTAAGTAGAAAGAGAAGAATTACAGTCTTCTTTGACATTCTTTTTTTTTTTTTTTTTTATAAAGATTTATTTATTTTAGAGAGGAGCAAGAGAGTGTGAGATGGGGAAGGGACAGTGGGAGAGGGAGAGGGGGAAAGAGAATTTCAAGCCAGCTTGTCTCTTAGTGTGGAGCCCCACACAGGGCTCTATCTCACAACCCTGAGTTCATAACCTGAGCTGAAATCAAGAGTGGATGCTTAACTGACTGAGCCACCCAGGTGCCAAATAATTATAGTTTTTGATCAAGAACACTGAAATTTTGCCAAAGGTCGCTTTGGTATTTGATACCATGTCATGAACATGTTTGCACTGAATTAACTAGAGGAGTTTCTGAAAACTGTGGAGACAATAAAAAGATATGTGGTTCCTAAGGGTTAGTGTGGGAGGAGGGATAGAATAGTGAAACAGGATTTTTAGGGCAGTGAATATATTTAACTTTTCTCCTTTGAAAAATGAATTTCTATATTTATGTTAAAAAGGGTCTTTGATTTATCAATTAATAGGGCTTATTACTAATTTTGGATTAGTTAGGTATCACATTTTGAGCCATTTTACGAGGTAAACTGATATGCAGCCAGCAGTACATGTTTATTTGAGCCTTAGATAAAGTCCACCGTGCTCTCTGCTATGGTTCATTCAGACATGGCTACTTGCCTGTATTATGGTTACCGAGTATCTGCTTTGAATATTAAAAAATCTGATACATATTTATGTTTAGTCTAGGGAAAGAGAATTCAGACAGTCCCTTCTCTCCTTCCTAGTAACTTGCAGTGTGTGGCAGACAATAATCTTGGAAAAAAGTAAGCTAAGTAGTATACACAGAAGAACAGAAAAGGTTTTCAAAAAAAGTATAGATCGTTTACTGTGGTATACTTCGGAAATTAGGCAGTGTTTCACTGAGATCACGTTTGAACTGGACTTTAAAGGAAGAGGCGGAGCATATGGAAGAGGCTGTGAGGAAATGGTATGATAGATAAAGATGAGTTGTACCAGGTTAATGCTTAGCGTAGTAATTCAACTTATGGAAATTTATCATGATTTGTTTTGTTTGAACTTTTCTCTTGCAATCAAGTATTACAGAGATATTAAAAAAATTTTTAAAAATTCACAGGTGTTTAAGAATATTCTCATCAGGTATTTCTCTGAAACTGCTAGGAATCCTTCCTGCAGTTTAATTAAAAACCACCCAGCAACAGACATAATGGGAGGAAATACAGTTTAAAATTAATTATTGCACATTCATCAAAAAGCATAAGTAGAAAATGACGACTTCCAGTGCTGGAATGTATTGTAGTGGAACTGGTACGTTGTGAGTTGTAATACTGGCAATGTTCTTTTGGAAATTAATAGGGCAATGTATAATAATTCATAAAAGAAAGTTACGTGTTTTTGTCATGACAACTCTTATATTCAGATATAACCAAGGCACAAATATTATGTTACTATTGAAATGATAATGTTGAATAGTCTAAAATATGCAGAATGGCTGATGCAGGGTTAAGTGGGAAAAAATCAGCTTAATAGCTGAACTTTGGCTATAGTCGCACCATAATTGGCTTATGTGAAAATCCAAACGGAGTATGTAAAAATGAAATAAACTATTGGAGTGGTAGGATTAGGGATTATTTTTCAGTTAAAAATATTCCTGTTATTGTTATAATGCTCTTAAAAATTTTTTTAAAAAGATTTTATTTATTTGAGAGAGAGAGTGAAAGCATGCACAAGGAAGGTTGGAGGGAGCAGGGAGTCCAGCATGGCGCTTGATCCCAGGATCCTGGGATCACGCCCTGAGCTGAAGGCAGACGCTTAACGACTGCGCTACCCAGGCGCCCCCCGCTCTTAATTTTTTAAAAGCTTCCAAGAGTGGGGGCAATTAGTATTAGTGGATATTTAAGAAAATTTTCTGAAGCCTTGAAATTTTCAAATATTTTGCTTTACTGAGGATGGGATTTTAAAGTAGCATTTACTTGATGTTAATACAGTGAAGCCTTACTTATTATTTTGGGGGGGGCATTTTTTTCTTAAATTTAAATTCAGTTAATTAACATATAAGGTATTATTGTTTTCAGAGGTAAAGGCCAGTGATTCATCAGTCTTATATAATGCCCAGTGCTCATTACATCACATGCCCTCCTTAATGCCCATCACACAGTGACCCCATCGCCTCACTCCCTTCCCCCAGTAACCTTCAGTTTGTTTTCTATGATTAAGAGTCTTTTATGGTTTGTCTCCCTCTCTGATTTTGTCTTGTTTTATTTTTTCCTCTCTTCCCTTTGCTCCTGTATTTTGTTTTTTAAATTCACATATGAGTGAGATCATACGATAATTGTCTTTCTCTGATTGACTTATTTCACTTAGCATAATACCCTCCAGGTCCATCCACGTTGTTGCAAATGGCAAGATTTCAATTTTTTTAATGGCTGAGTAATATCCCATTATGTGTATATGTATATATATATATATATACACACACACACACGTATATGTATATATATACACACATACAAACACTACATCTTCTTTATCCATTCATCTGTCGATGGACATCTGGGTTCTTTTCATAGTTTGGCTATTGTGGACATTGCTGCTATAAACATTGGGGTGCAGGTACCCCTTTGGATCACTACATTTGTATCTTTGGGACAAATACCCAGTAGTACAATTGCTGGGATGTAGATTAGCTCTATTTTTACCTTTTTGAAGAACCTCCATACTGTTTTCCAGAGTGGCTGCACCAGTTTGCCTTCCCACCAGCAGTGTAAGAGGGTTCCCCTTTGTTCTCATCCTCCCCAACATCTGTCGTTTCCTGGGTGGTTAATTTTAGCCATTCTGACTGGTGTGAGGTGGTATCTCATTGTGGTTTTGGTTTGTGTTTCCCTGATGGCAAGTGATGTTGAACATTTTTTCATGTGTCTTATTGGCCATTTGTAGGTCTTCTTTGGAGAAATGTCTGTTCATGCCTTCTGCGCATTTCTTGATTGGATTATTTGTTCTTTGAGTGTTGAGTTTGATAAGTTCTTTATAGGTTTTAGATACTAGCCCTTTATCTGATAAGATATTTGCAAATATCTTCTCCCATTTTGTCTGTTGTCTTGGTTTTGTTGACTGTTTCCTTTGCTGTGCAAAAGCTTTTTATCTTGATGAAGTCCCAGTAGTTCAGTTTTGCCATTGTTTCCCTTGCCTTTGGATGAAGCTTTATTTATTGAGGTAGAAGAAGGACCAATCGATGATAGTGAAAATCAGAAATCCTTAAGTAATTTTTTATTACCTTCTTACATATACAAATTAAGATTCATGGTTTATTAAGTAGTGCAGAATTACATTAATGAAGAGATTTTTTAATAGTTTTTTTCACTTGTATATAAAATTTACCAATAGAAAACAATTGCTATAATCAAGTCTTGTTAAGAACTATATTTTTAAATAACTATTTGATTTATTTAACTGCTGTAGTCAAGAGCAGAACTTATTAAGAACTATATTCTTATTAAGAACTATATTCTTTTTATAACTAATTTATTTAATTAAATTTTTTTTTTGGTGGAGGTGCTGGGTAGCAAACTAAAAGTTTCTTTTTACCTGTAAAATACATATAACAATTTACTATCTTAATCATTTTTAAAGTATACCATTAAGTACTATTAAGTACATTCACATTGTTGTGCAACCTGTCTCCACAATTATTTTCATCCTACAAAACTAAAAATTTTTTTTTTAAAAAGATTTTATTTATTCGTTAGAGAGCGAGCCAGAGAGAGCCCAGGCAGCAGGGAGAGGTAAAGGGAGAAGCAGACTCCCTGCTGAGCTGACAGCCTGACATGGGGCTCCATCCCAGGACCTGGAGACCATGACCTGAGCTGAAGGCAGATGCTTCACCTTCACCCAGGCGCCCCCAAAACTAAAATTTTATATGCATCGACTGCAACTTTTCTAATTCTCCCCTACCTCCAGCCTTGGCAGCCATTATTCTACTTTCTGTCTGTATGAATTTGACTGCTGTAGGTATTTCATGAAAGTGGAATCACACTTTTTGTCTTTTTGTGATTGGCTTATTTCACTTAGCATGGTGTCTTCAAGCTTCATCCATGTTGTAGCATGTGCCAGAATTTCCTTCCTTTTTAAAATACTCCATTTTATATCTGTATACTGTATTTTGCTTATCCATTCATCCATGGATGGACATTTGGGTTGCTTCCACCTTTTTGGCTATTGTGAACAAGGTCGTTATGAACACAGGTGTACAAATGTTTGTTCAAGACCCTGCTTTCAGTCTTTTTGGATATATAACCAGAAGTGGAATTGTTGGATCATATGATAATTCTATTTTTAATTTTTTGAGGAACCACCATACTGTTTTCCATATCAACTTCACCATTTTACATTCCTACCAGTAGTGCACAAGGCTGCTGTTTCTCCGTATCCTTGCCAACACTTATTATTTTGCTTTTTTGATAGTAGTCCTCCTGATGGCTATGAAATGTTACATCACTGAGGTTTTTATTTTCATTTGCCTAGTGATTAGTCATATTTAGCATTTTTTCTTATGCTTGTTGGCCATCTTAATGCTTGTTGGCTTCTTGGGGGAAATGTTAATTTACCCATTTTCTTCTTTTTTTTTTTTTTTTTTTTTAAAGATTTTATTCTTAAGTAATCTCTACACCCAGCATGGGGCTCAGACTCACAACCCTGAGATCAAGAGTCTCAGACTGAGCCATCCAGGTGCCCCTATTTACCCATTTTTTAATTGGATTGTTTATTTTTGGTTGTCAAGCTATAGTATTTTATATATTCTGGATATTAACCCTTATCACATATATGATTTGCAGATTTTTTTCTCATTCTGTAGGCTGCCTTTTCACTCCAGTGATTTTGTCTTTTGATGCAGTTTTAAATTTTAATACAATTTAATTATTTTTACTTTTGTTGCCTGTCCTGTTGATATCATATCAACACTGGCCAAATCCAGTGTCATGAAGCTTTCTTCCTTTTCTTCTAAGAGTTTTATACTATAAGCTTTATTTATTTTTTTAAAGATTTATTTATTTGAGAGAGTGAGTGAGAGACAGAGAGAGAGCATGAGCGCGGTAGAGAAAGAAGCAGACTCCTGCTGAGCAGGGAGCTGGATGCAGGGCTAGATCTCAAGACCCTGGGATCATGACCTGAGCCGAAGGCAAATGCTTAACTGACTGAGCCATTGAAGTGCCCCAGGAGTTCTATAGCTTTAGCTCTTACATTTAGATTTTTGATTCATTGTGAGTTAATTTTTATATATGATATAAGACAGGTGGATATCCAATTTTCCCAACACCAGGTGTTGAAAAAGATTGTCCTTTGCCTGTTGGATGGTCATTGTACCCTTATTGAAAATCATTTGACCATAAACTTGAGGGTTTATTTCTGGGCTGTTTGTTCCATTGATCTGTATTTATGTCATTGTGCCAGTACCACACTGTTTTGATAACTATAGCTTTGTAATAAGTTTTGAAGTCAGGATGTGAGACCTCCAGCTTTATTCTTTTTTAAAAATTGTTCTAGCCATCTGGGAGTTTCTTAAAACTACATTTGAATTTTAGGATGGGTTTTTCTATGTATGCAAAAAACACTACTGGGATTTTGGTAGGAATTGCATTGAATCACTTCGGGTAATATTGACATCTTAACAATATTAAGTTTCCCAGTCCATGAACATGGGATGTCTTTCCATTTATTTGTGTGTTTAATTTTTTTTGGCTGTGTTTCGTAGTTTGGAGTATACAGGTCTTTCACCCTTCTTGGTTCAGTTTGTTCCTAAATATTTTATTCTTTTTGATGCTATCATAAATGAAATTGTTCTCTTAATCTCCTTTTGGGATTGTTCATTGTTAATGTAGAACTGCAACTGATTTTTACATGTTACTTTTGTATTCTGCAACTTTGTTGAATTCATTTATTAGTAAAAACTATTTTTCTTAAAGCCATTCTTCACAAATTGCCTGTTTTGTTGATGCCCAGTTTATCAAAAATTTTAGATGAGTATGGAACTCATAATTAGGACTTAATTTTGTAAAACTCTTAGCAAGGCCTAGTTTTCAAGTATGTAGCTGCTGTGCTTATGGTTGAACTATACTTGTTATTTCCATGAAAATATTTGTATTATACATAGATTTTCTTCTTTCCTTCTTAATTTTGCTAAGAAAAGATAGACCACTAGTTCTAAGAGTCATAGAAGTTGGCTTGAATTCTAGACTTTAAGAGGAAGCTTATACAAAATGTGTCTTTCTTGTCAAAGAACAGGTAGTATTTCAAATGGATAGTCACTTTGTTTTTGTATAGCAAGGTATTAATTTTGTTAAAATTCTTACTATATGAGATTAAAAAAATTCAAGATGGATTTATTGTCAGGTATATTAAAATCTAATAGAGGGAAGATCCCTTGGTCTTACGGTAAATTTCTAAATGTACTCTGGGTCTTTTGCCAAGATAATGACTCTCATTCATCAAGTATTTATCTGTTAAAGTATCTCCTCCAAGTACTGAGTGTTACAAGAGGTAAAAGAAAAGTCTTTGCCCCTTACAGGTTAACTTAATGGTAGTATTTATCAGTAGGGTTGATAAAACAGTCTCAACTATTGCTGTTAGAATTTGCTGCTATTCCATTTTGAATTCTATGGGAAAATGCTACAAAGGATTTTAAATAACACTGAATACACTTTTACCTGTCATATAGATATGATACTATCATTTAATATTGATTTTGTTCTTTATATAATCTAATTTTCAGTGTACCTATAGATAGGGCAAATATATTCACAATTTACTTTAAAAGATATTAATCATTAGCTCTTAAGTTTTGTTACGGATTTTTAAAAAAGACTTTATTTATTAGAGAGAGCGCACGTGCACACACAAGCAGGGTGAGTGGCAGGCAGAGGGAGAACTAGGCTCCCCACTGAGCAAGGAACCTGGTGTGGGACTTGCTCCCAGGACTCAGATCATGATCTGAGCCCAAGGCAGACACTTAACTGACTGAGCCACCCAGGTGTCTCTTTACAGAGATTTTTTTTTGTAAATATTACTTTTGAAATAGTATGATCATTAATGTTTTAGTTTGTTTTACATTTGAGTAGGTATATATTAGCTTAGGCAGACTTTAAAAAATTTTCATGTTAAAGTAATTCTCATTATTTCATCTGTAATTTCAGAAGTTTGTTTAAAGGAGAAATTTATTTTAGATAAGTTTTTTAAAGATTTATTTATAGGAGAGAGAGAGAGGGAGTGCAGAGGGAAGAAGTCTGAAGCGGACTTTCCATGGAACGTGTAGCCGTTTTGGGGGCTGGATCCCAGGACCCTGAGATCATGACCTGAGCTGAAATCAAGTCAGATGCTTAACTGAATGAGCCACCCAGGAGCCCCTAAAGATTGTATTTTTTAAAAGTAATCTCTGTACCAACCATGGGGCTCCAGCTCACAGCCCTGAGATCAAGAGTCACATGCTCAACCCACTGAGCCAGCCAGGTGTCCCATATATTTGATAAATTTTTGATAAAAATCACTATCGTTGGTAAACTTTACTTTTGTAACTTCATAGTTTATGTGCATTTACTGTTTATTGTAACTAGTAGGAAATTGGTGTGAAATGGGAAGTAAGTCTATAGGATCTTTGTATATGAATATGAATGTGAAGTTCATGTTGTCATTATTAAACGTAAATCTTTAAGTTGATTAAGTTTTTGTGTAATTTTTTCATGTTAGATTTGAAGGAGAATATCAAGGTTATATAATAGGCCAGTAGTTTTGTTTTTCTTATAAGGAGCTTGAGACTCAGAAATCAGATGATTTGCTTGTTAAATTCAGACTGAAAATAACAAGGCAAAGTTTTAGAATGAAAATGCAACTAATGCAGTGCAGTGGGTGGGGATATTCTATAGTGGAAAGGGCTTGACTTTTGCATCATGTAATCCTTCAAATCCTGGTTTGGCCCCAGTTACCCTCCTTTCTGCCAGAAAATTGAAGGTACTCAAAATTAATATGTGCTTTCTTTTCTAGTAGCTCTTCATGTTTAACAGATGCCATTAAACTGTAAGAGCTCCTTTTTATTTTATTTTTTATTCATTATTTTCTTCATTTTTTATTCATCTATTCACCATAGAATTGTCAGTTCGGTCACAGTTATAAGCTGAATAATTTATAATTGGACAGCTTCTGAGATTACATTTTGTATTTTACAGATCAGGGTCTCGTACAAACTCTGGGGTTAAACTGTAAAAAATGACCTTATTATTCACTTATTTAAAAAAAATCACAGCAAATAAAGTTTGTTGATGTTAAATACTTGTTCTACCATGTGACCCTTCTCCTGAATCACGTCTCATTTGTTCAGTGTACATTTCTAGAATGTAATGTTTGGTTGACATAGGTTGCCCCTTCAGTTTTATGTAGCATGGATTTCACCTTTCTTTCCTGTCCCAGCTTTCCTTTTCAAAGTTTTAAAACCAGTTCTTACCAGCTTAAAATATATGTGTCACACATACACACTTTTATCTGTAAAACATATACATATATATATATATATATATATGTATATATACACACACACACGTACATATACACTCCTTTGTTCTGGTTTTGTTATCCTCTGACTACTTTTTCAAGTTTCTTTTCTTTTTTTTTTTTTCTCAATATTTTATTTATTTATTTGACAGAACACAAATAGGCAGAGAGGCAGGAAGAGGCAGAGGGAGAATAAGGCTTCCCGCTGAGCAGGGAGCCGGCTTTGGGGTCAATCCCAGGACCCTGAGATCATGACCTGAGCCGAAGGCAGATGCTTAACTGACTGAGCCACCCAGGTGCCCCTCATCGAGATTCTTTTTTTTTTTTTAGATTTTTAAAATTTATTTGACAGAGAGAGGCAGTGAGAGAGGGAACACAAGCGGGGGGAGTGGGAGAGGGAGAAGCAGGCTTCCCGCTGAGCAGAACACTGGGATCACAACCTGAGTCGAAGGCAGACACTTAACAACTGAGCCACCCAGGCACCCCCTCATCAAGGTTCTTGATGTTAAAGTACCATGTATTCATTTGGGCCCAGCTTTCTATGTATACATAAGAGATTGGCTAAAACTAGATTTTTGTGTGTATATTCTTGTAGATGTGAATATATGGTCCTGTGGAAGGTCAAACAATAATTTATGTAAAGCACTGTTTGCTAGTTTGAGAAATCTGAAGGCACATATTCCTAAAAAGATTGCAGATTTTAATATTTTGGTAATGTATTAGGTCTCTGATAATTGGAAAATTCAAACTGACTTAAAGAAGGAGGAATTTATTGGTACATACAACTGAGAATATGGAGTTTAAACATGGGTGGATCAAGGGACTCTAATGTAGTCTGTCATTAAGGGAGCATTACTCTTCAGTTTTATTCTGTTAGCTTTATATTCTGACAGTTTTTCCTTAGGAGTGGCAATTATAGGGATGCCTGGCTGGCTTGGTCAGTGGAATGTGAGACTCTTGCTCTCAGGGTTGTGGGTTCAGGCCCCATGTTGGATTTAGAGATTACTTGAAAGTAAAACCTTAAAAAAAAAAAAAAGATGGCAATTATAATTTTCAGCAGTTGCAGGCTTATCTAATCAGTTTAGCCATGGTGGGAGGAGGGTAGGGAGCAGGGCGTTCTTTTACTGATAGCTTCAACCAAAGTCACTCGCATCAGTGAAAGTCTTGAGATCAAATCCTTTTGGCTTAGTTTGGGTAATATACTCAGAACTAATCATTGTGGAACAAATATAGAAGGATGGAATGCTCTGGGCCAAGTCTGTGTTGTCTTAACTCCTAAGATTAGTGCTGCGGATGGGATAGAGAGTTAATATTGAGGTCAGCACTGTATGAACCACATGAAGTAAAAGTAAAGGGGATGGAGGTTTCTCCAAAGGAAAATCAGAACTCTTCTGTTACTAGAAACTAGGTAGATAGTATTCACTGTAATATAAACATGTGTGCTTAATCACAATACTGCAATGGTAGAGTCTCCATATGTCTTAACTGAGCAATTTTCAAATATTTTTGCATATTAAATCATTTGAGAAACTTTTAAACATTTTTTTTTAGAGGGGGTGGAGGGAGGGGCCGAGGAAGGAGGAGACAGAGAATCTTAAGCAGGCTCCATTCCCATCATGGAGCTGCTGTGGGCTTGATCTCATGACCCTGAGATGATCACCTGAGCCAAAATCAGGAGTTGGACGCTTAACCAAGTGAGCCACCCAGGCACCCCAGGAAGCTTTTAAATATCCTGATTCCTTGGCTGTACTCCAGACCAATTAAATCAGAATTTCTAGGGGTAATACTTATGTGTCTGTTTTTTTAAGTTCCCAGTTTGATTTCATTTTTTTTAAAAGATTTTATTTATTTATTTGACAGAGAGAGACAACGAGAGAGGGAACATAAGCAAGGGGAGTTGTGAGAGGAAGAAGCAGGCTTCCCGCCGAGCAGGAAGCCCAATGTGGGGCTCAATCCCAGGGTTCAATCATGACCTGAGCTGAAGGCAGACGATTAATGGCTGAGCCACCCAAGCGCCCCTCCAGTTTGATTTCAGTATAGAGCCAAGCTGCAGAATCAGATCATTATATCAGTATTTCTCAAACTTTACAGTGGATTGATAACACCTGGAGATCTTGTTTAAAATGCATAGTGCTGGGGCCCACCCCCAAAGATTGTGACTCAGTAGATCTGAGGTGGGGCCTCAGACAATCCTAGGTGGCGCTATTTTGTAGGTTTTAGAACTATACTTAAAGAGCGTTACATTAGGGTACCTGGGTGGCTCAGTAGGTTAAGTGTCTGCCTTCAGCCCAGATCATGATCCCAGAGTCCTGGGATCTAGCCCTGTGTCAGGCTTCCTGCTCAGTGGGGAGTCTGCTTCTCCCTCTGCCCTTCCCCCCTGCTCATCATCTCTCCTTCTCATTCTCAATAAATAAAATCTTTTTTTTTTTTTTAAAGAACATTAAATTATGAGCATCTTCAAAATTAGCCAGTTTTAATTATAGTTTTAGATTACTATTAAGTCATTTTCCCACCTATTAGTCTATACAGGCTGTTTGGTAACTTATATCTGTTTTGTGTGCTTATTCTTACATTAGCATTTGCTGTTCTTGATTCTACAGATACAAAGATAGCATGATACAAGTATACACAGTTTCAAATTATTGTTGAATCAAGAAGATTGATTCTCACATCATAAAATCTTAATGTGCAGGAAATTTGTCTTTAACACAGTTATAGAAATTAACCTCTGTAACCCATTTATCTGCCCAGTTACCTTTTTACTTTAGTCCCCTTCTGTCCTTTAACCTCAGTGACTGCCGAGGCTCAAAATTCAAAATGTATCTCTGATTAATGTCTAATATTGGCCTTGAAATCATTTATAATTGTGTATTGGTCCTAACCATTGTTTATGTAATCAGAATAGACCACCTACTTCCAGATACTCAACCTCTTTTGGATACAATATTTATTCAGAGTTAATTGTAGGTCTTTCTTCCTACTGATGGTTGAAACATTTGTTTGCCTCTCCTTGTGAGAGTTGGCTTGACGAATTGGCTCTTAAAAATGAAATCATGTTATAAAATGAATGCACACTAGGTTATTTTAGTTTACTCATGAGTAGACATGAACCCTATGATGCTTAACTTTTTTTATGCTATTTTGTTTCAAAACAGGCTCATAGCACGTCAGCTTGCTAAAATCCATGCTATCCATGCACACAATGGCTGGATTCCCAAATCTAATCTATGGCTAAAGATGGGAAAATATTTCTCTCTCATTCCCACAGGATTTGCAGATGAAGACCTTAATAAAAGGTAAATTTACTTTTACATTTGAAATTGTTTTACCTTGTTTTGCTATCTATATAAAGTTTCAGAGATAGCTTACAAGATTTTTGTGTATATAATCTGGTTTGGTTGCTGTCTTTGCATTTGATTAAATTAGCACTGATTCATTTGGCTCTCAGGTGGCGCTACATTAATGTAACTCTCTCCCCCAGCCAACTCAAAAACAAAACGGAACAAAAAAAATACCTTACAAAAGCCTGCGGTGGGGGTGGGGAATGGGTGGAGGTGACCAGCCAAGAAACAAATATAGAACATTTATTTAGAAGTAAACATATAACATAAGTAAACATAATAATATAATATAATGATTGCTATGAGTGGTACTTTTTGCGCAGAATGAGTTGGCCATGGAGCCCTTTTTAAAAGAATTCTTTTTGTTCAAAGCTGTTTTAAATAGGCCTAGAGATTTGCATTGGGACAGTGCAGTAATATCAGAGTGTGAAACAGTTTGAATTGTCTTAGTTCACTCAGACTATTCAAGTCCTAGATAATGAGGTTGAAAATTCAATTACAGGAGTCTTACTCAGCCTTTTGTAAAACTGACTCCCCAGGTTCCAAGTGAGGGTTAAAAAATTGTAAATTAGCATTTAGAATCTGAATTATATGAACATGTTTTTATAGTGTGATTACTACTAGTTCAAAAATTAGGAATTCTGTTTTCTCCTTTATATCTAAAACATACTTCTAACTTTTGTATTCAGGCATTTTTCATTTTAAGAACAGTAGAGATAGGCAGGACCTATAGAGTTTTTCTTGTTTCTTTTTACTTTTTATAATTCATTAGGGAAAAATAGCTGCATTGTTCTGTTGAGTTATTTCACAGACTAGTTTGGTTCACTCAGCAGTGTATGTGTTTTTATTTGCAGGTAGTTTGTCAAACTTTGAATTTAATACGGATAGTATACCCTTTTAACTGGGATAGGCAAACACTGTAAATGTGTCCAATGTGCTAGATACTCAAGAAGTGACAGCATAAAAACACAAAATCCTCTTTTGAAATAACTTTTATTGAAAAATTTAAAAATAATGAAGTAGATGGCAGTAGTGAATGTGTGATTTTCTCGACTTTTTAAGGTAATGCAGAGTTCAGAGGCAGTAATAATATTGTGTAGGTTAAGAGTACAAGACTCTGGAGCCAGACTGCCTAGGATGAAGCCTTAATTCTGCCAGTTAACAGTCCTACTGTGTAACCTTGGGCAAAAGTAAAATGGAAACAACAAAGAGTAGTATATTTACCTTTTAGAGTTTTTATGAGGGTTAATTGAGTTAGTATATACAAAGTATGTAGAACAGTGTGCAAAGAGCACCCTGCCCTAATAGATAATATACAACTAAAACATTAAAAACAATTAAAATATTAAAAATCTGTTTTATATTGTTCCTTTTTGTTTGTACATGATTGTAATTATCATGTTCAATCCTTTCAGTTCTATTATTTCTGTTCAATCTGTACCTTTTAAATAGATTCTTGAACCATTACACCATCTTGAAAAGAGTGTAAAAGGATTACTTTTGGTAGCTATGTGTAGAGAAGAATACAGTAGTGGAAAAATACAGGCAGCAACCATCCGAATAGGCAAATTCAATAAAGTTAATTTCATTGATAGAGAATCTTTAAGTGGAAAAGTAAAGCTGCAATTTGAGAGACTGTTCAGAAAGAATGAAGAAAACTTGGCTTAAAGTGTGAAGGGAAGAGAAAGCATAAACTAACAGCAATTTTGTAAGCCAGATGGTGCTATTGAGGAATGAGTGGTAGCACTCTATTTTGTTTCATTTTATTTTTATCAAATGAATATAAGTATAGTGTAATAAGTACAGAAGCGTATAGAGTTAAAAAGCCATGATCTCCAGTCCCTTTTGCCACTCTTACTACCATACTCCCAGTCTTACTACTGAGACAGTTTCTATAATAGATAATGGCATATTCTGTGATATGATTGTCATAGATAAATTAGGTTTATCAATAGTAAATCATGTCTGTTGACTTTGATAAGTAAATTTAGCTGATTTGTATTGCATTCACCCTTCAAAGCTTGAAATAGATGTTTTAGTTCTTTAATAAACTGTCTTCATAACTTTAAATAATATACTTAAACCTCTTTTTATTAAACTCCTTGTGCCTTGGAGATAAATGTAAAACATTTAGAATAGTGCTTAGTAAATGTTAGCTATTAAGTATACATATTACTTTCCTCCTCCAATTTTGTAATAATAGATTTTTTACTTTTCTGCCCTGCATTTTAACTTGCTTAGTTTCATTTTATTCATATTAAGTTCATTAAGTAAAGATTTTCCTTTATTCCAACTTTTGTAATAATTGGCTTGTCTTAATTCAGGAGTCTATGCAATTGAATGGAAAGAATTTACTAAAAATAGATTTTAGTCTTTAAACTTGAAAGAAGTCATTAATATAAGCAATATATACTCCCCCCCTCCTTTTTTAAACTAAAAGGTTCTTAAGTGATATCCCAAGCTCTCAGATTCTTCAGGAAGAAATGACTTGGATGAAGGAGATTCTTTCCAACCTGGGCTCACCTGTTGTGCTTTGCCATAATGACCTATTGTGTAAGAATATAATCTACAATGAGAAACAAGGTAGGTATCTGACCTTAGCAGTAAGTAAAGTTGATTTCTTTGATGTTCTTAATGGTCCTTTGATCTTTGTATCAGTAAATTTAATTCAGATGTAAGGATTAAAAACATTCATGAAGTCTTTAAAAATCTTCTTTTAGGTTATAAAGTCATGGTAACTGTGCTAAATTAGGAATATATATTCTATATATTTGTATAAAAGATGTTTCTTAGAAAGTTTGTGTTTCTTGTTAAGAGTTTTAAATGAAAAATGATAAAATGACTTTGTTTTTAAATTTAACTGTGAAACCTGTTTGGTAATTCATGGTTTGAAAATGTACCTGCTTGTAATGGGGGTTATTGAAAAACCAACTGACATTACACTGCTCTTAATAAATAGAGAATTTTTTCAGTATTGGGAAGGACAACAGTATTAGAAACAAATTTGCCTCCAGGTTTTCTGTTACCTGTGGATTCTGATTTGTTAGATATTTTGATGCTAAGGAGAGAGCCACATATGGAAGAAATGTTATTTGTACTTGCTGAAATTTATATCTATTAAAGTAGTAATCAAGAAGCTTTGGTAAATAGTTTTAGCATTTTTTTGAGGTATTGATAGTGATACCGTTTGGTGAAATGTTTTCTGTGATTGTTCATATCTTGCTGTATTCAAATTCTCTGTTTCCATATTTAAGAGCCACTGGTTGTATTATATTATTGGATAAAGTGGTTTGAGGTTTGGTTGCTAAAACATAGATGCCCCTTCAATGCTAAATTGAAATTTGAAAATATAATTTTGGTTGAAGGATTAGTATTAATTAAAAAAATCTGAAACTGTGAAACTTGCATTTTAAAGGAAACCAGTTTTGAGAATAGTCATTATAGTTGGAAGATTATTTTCAATCAAAATTGTGCTTTTGTGAAGATACTAAAGCGAAACAATTCTGATTAAATGGTCATAATTCTATGAAATTATTATTATGACCGTTCTTAGTAGATCTTAAGTTGAGACTCTTCTAATGCAAAGGTTGTTAATATTTGTAACTGACTTTAACTTGAAGAAAATCAACCAAAGAGCACTGTCAAGGATGGTAGACTGAAGCATATATTCTTAAAAACATGTTTGAGTACCTTTTATATTTTATATTTTAGTGTGGATTAGAGATTTCATTTTTTAAAAATACATTGAGCTGACATCTTTATTTTGAATGCTGTGAAGTCTTTGTGTAGAAACATTTTTTAAAAAAAAACTAAAGGTATACCCTAAACAATGGAGTACTTGACAGTGTCTTTTATTATTTATTGTCCATTTATTATATGTAGTTGTTACGTATATGCTACAGTATATACTAGTAACCAAATCTCAATGCCATTTGTGAGACAAAAGTATTAGTTATACATTAAAGCGATGTATTAGCTTTTAAGTTCAGTGCAGGACCAAATAACACATTTTATATAATGGAATTTCAAGTGAGAGAGACTTCATCTTACGTTTGAAGTGGACACTCAGCTTTATTTTTAACTGCAAGTTAATCAAAGAGAATCTGTTATTTCCTTTGGAATATATTTTAACTTCTCATATTTTTATTTTTTAAGTTTCTTTTGCATATTCATTTCACAGAGTAAACTTGTTTATAAAACTAAAATATAAGGGACCAAAAAAATCAGATTACTTTGTCTTAAGGTATTAAAAAAATGCATTTTTACTTTTAATCAGTTGCCTATCTAAACTGTTGATTAGTGATATGAAAAGTTCTCATATTTTCAAACAAAATCTTTCTGTTTCAGTTTGACTCTAAGATTTCAAGATTGTCATTTGCATATTTTACCAAGAGTTACCTAAATCATATTTTTGTGCTTAATTTTTCTTCCCTACACAGAAGAATGAATTTCACAGTTCAACAAATGTAACTATTTTGATATATTTTTTTAGAGTTTTCCTTTCTTCAATAAGTCTATTGTGTACCATTTGTTTCTTCTGTCTTTGTGGTTATATTTGTGTGTTAGTTATGGATATGTTCTGTTATTTTTCCTTACCAGTGGTTTTATAGTGTCTTTTAGGAAGGCAAGTTTGGACTTTATGGCATCCATTAAAAAAAAAAATCAATTGCTGTGTGATTAGTTGATACATAGCATTAAGAAAATACGGTTGGAATGTTCAGGTACAATCTAAAACTCACGAGAGTGTGGCAAGAGCTTGTTCTGTGTATTATTATCTAACTGTTTCAAATTAGGAGCTAATGGTTTTGAAGTAACTGTATGACATATTTGCCTTTAGTTATAAGGGGAAGATACCATTCCTTGTCCTTAAAAAATTGTAAACTCTATAAATTTAGTAAATTTAATGAACAAAAAGACTATAGCATTAGTACATACAGCTGCAATCTCAAGGAGGATAATTAAAATTAGATATAGGGACTGCAAAAGTTCTTTATCTTAACTTGTTAACTTGGCACAGTATCTAAAAGCCAAGGGTGAAGTCTTTTGAGATTAAAATAATTTCTACATAGACTAAGTGATAAGCCGCATATTATATTCATAGGTGTGTTTAATTTGTTATCACTTGTTCAGTCATTCATGTGATTTGAGTTCAGGACTTCACTATTTTGTACCCACTTGAGTTACAAATATGTAAATTTAATACAGTGACAGCCAATGGATTGGCTTTAATGTCATCAAGCTTAAAATCTCTCTGTAGTATGTTTCAGACCCTTCATTTCTCAGAAGTGCAGATTTTAGTTAAACTTCATGAATTTATACTGGATCAACTTGTAGTCTCCACATGTAATTTTTAGCCATAATAACTGAGATTTTGTGTATTGTCACCAGATTAAACATTTTTAAGTAACTCTTAAAAGCAGATGTATTAGTAGAGCTTAGTTACAACTAAGAGAAGTTGGAAAGAATGTATCTGTTGGACAGGCACACTTAGGTTCACATCCCTGCTCAGTCACATATAGAAGTATGTGATACTAGACAAATTATTCTTTTTTTTTTTAAAGATTTTATCATTAAGTAATCTCTTACACCTGACATGAGGCTTGAACTTACAACTTCAAGATCTAGAGTCGCATGCTCCACTAATTGAGCCAGCCAGGCACCTGCATTTTGTCTCTTTATTAAGTGTTTATATTTGATCCTTAACTTTCTGTACCAGAATCACCCAGGGTACTTGGAAAAAATGCAGGTTTCTGGGTCCCATCTAAGACTAACTTAATAGGAATTTCTATGGATGGGCTTAGGAATCTGCATGTTTAACAGGTTTCTGTACAGTGCTTATACTTTTTGATAATCTAGAACTTTTAATTTGCTCTATTTCTAGCTTAGAGGTAATATCTACTTCAGATGGTTGCTGACAAAATTTTAGATTATGTGTATAAAGTATATAGCATTGGAGTAGGTACTTAGCAGCTCACAGCTGCTGCTGTTATAAAAAGGGTTGGCAAACTTTTTCTTTAAGGTGTAGATAGTGCATATTTTAGGTTTTGTGATAGTCTCTGTTGCAGCTGTTCAACTCTGTCGTAACACAAAACAGCCATAGATAATGCATTAATAAATTCGTGTGACTGTGTTCCACACTATTTATAAAACCACACAGTGGGCTAGATTTGGCCTGAGCATACATAGTTTGCCAACCCCTTTATTATGTTTATAGGATGCATTTTACAAAATGTACTTGATTCTGAAAAAGTGAAAATAGTTACTATAAGCCAGTGGTTCTTTATGTCTTATAACTAGGGGAATTATGGCTCATAGGTATGAGATGACAATTCAGTTTGTCTTTAAGTGCAGCTTACAGATTGTATCTTAACTATAACTTGAGTGAGTAAAGTTTAAAAATGTATATATGTATGTGTGTATGAATATATAAGTACATATTATACACACACACATACACAAAGACTGTGAGCACCTGTAGTTTATAGGCTTCTGCACCTGTGAATGTTACAGGAGATGGTAGGCATCACAGGAAGAAATACTGCCTCTACCTGTTCTCACCATGTCAGTTGACAGGACACAGGAATATGGGAGAAGAGTGAGCTTCCTTTCTGAAGGTGATGGTAGCTGTCAAGATTTTTGAAAAGTTAGTGCCAGGAATTAGGTGGTTGGTAAACAGCGACCCATTCTTTGCCTTCAGTGAAATGACATCTTACAAAGGTAAGGAAAGAATACTTGATATGATGATAGAATTTATACATAATAAGAGAACCAGAAGCAGTGTTCTTGCTTCCAGAACTGTCAGTCATCTTTTAAATTAACCATTAATTTAAAAAAATTTATATTAAGTAGAACAGATTGTAATGTTGCTTATAGACTGACTTCAATTCTAATATTATAATTTCAACTAACCCTTTAACTGCTGCCATGTTAGAAGTAATTGCTAAAGCTTTTGAGTATGTTTTCTCATGTCTTGGTGCTCTGTCTGAATGTTTATTGGTAGCTGTCTCATTTCTCTCCCTCTCCCCATTTCTTCATTAAAAGCTCATATAAAGATCTAATATAGAACTTTAAATTTCAGTAATGTCAGTCATTGATTATTTTCCCTGTCAGTGAACTACAAGATGCTGATTTACAGCTATTTAAAGAAATACACATGAGTGGAAGAAAAAGGAAGCTTTTTCTGGGAATTATAATGTAAACCAGATTTTTCTTTAGAGTTTACACATTGTAAATAGAAAATGTGTGAGGCACCATTCTCAGTTATGTGATTGGCTCTATATCTTACCCACTCTAGTTATTATTCATGAAAGATATTGTGGTTTGGTTGTTGCATTGATATTTTAATGACAGGTTTTTTTGTTGTTGGTTTTGTTTTAAAATTTAAGTAAATGCAACTTTATTTTTGTATTTGGTAACCTGTATTTTCCAAGGTAGAGTTTTTATGAAGGATAGTCTTAACCTTGTTTTAACTTGTATTCTGGATTACTATTTAGCATCAAATAAAATATCCTTAAATCGGGTTATTAAAAGCCTTAAATGGGCTGTAAAAACCTGAACTATTAAGGAAGAGCTGCCTAAAATAGTTACTAGTTTACTGTTCTTTCTTTACTCGTACGTTCATTCCCACTGTATGTTCAAGCATATATGTGGATAAGAATGTCAAAAATGCCATACTTTGTTCTTAGTGTTTCATGCTTATTCCTTCTTCCCCACCACCCATTTAAATGTGTGTGTTATCATTGTGTCTCAGCATTCTATGCAAAAACCTCCATTTATAAGCATTTTAATACTTACTGTGTGCTAGAGCTTACTCTGTGTATTGCATGATGAAAGATGAAAGGGACCTATTGTCCTTCCAGGAAGCCATATTCCATGTAGTGGAGGAGTCAGATCATGAAACAGATACTCACATTCAGAGTGATGGGTGCTCTGGTGAAGGGATACACAGGTACTACTGGACGCCAGAGTAGGAATGAAGGGAAAGTATCTCAGCAGAATATTCCTTTTTCTGTATTAGAGAAAAAGCATTTGCTAACAGTAGTGTAATTGTGGTTATTTTTCTTTTGTTCTCTTTCTGCCTTACCTAACATTGCAGAGCAAGTAGAGTGAGTCGAAAAGGTTTTCAAATTCTCATATTTGTTATTTTGCTTTTTATTTTTATCCCTTTTTCCTTAACAACAAAATAAGGGAATCCAAACAAATATAGCATGTAAAATTTATAGTAATAAACTAATTTTGGGGGTTTTAAAGTACTTTAAAAATTGGCCGACTATTTTCAGCTACACTGAGATTTGGACAGTTACTCAGTAATGTGTGGCTTTCATTTCTGTGAAGATACACAGGAAATAAAGTAATGAAAAGAAAAATGTAGCTCTTGAAAAATCTGGGTTATGATTTTATTCATTAATCTTACGATTTACCCGTTATGTGCGTCAGTGTGCTAATTATATGAAGATAAATAATAATATAGTCTTAGCCCTTAAAGCAGTGCTTCTTTACTTTTTTAGAGGTCAGGGATCCCTTGAGAATCTGGAAAATTGAGAATGCCCTCAGAAAATGAACATACATATAAAATTTTGTAAAAAATTTTAGGGAGTAGTCTCATTTTTTTCCCACCCTTGAAACCTCAATTAAAAATTCATGTCTTAACAAGATAGTTGTGCCATATGAGCTATTAATTATTAATAGTGATGTGGATGTTCCTCTAAACAATCGGAAATTTTGGAAATCAGAAGTTACATTTGTACAAGAAAAAAGTTGAGTGTATTTTCTGTTAGTAGGAAAGCATTTTCCAGTAATTTGATTTTTCTGGCACCCAAAATAAGTGAAATAGGCCTCTTTAATTTTATTTTGTTGCAGAAGATTAAATTTAAGGTTGAGTTCCACTTTGTTTGCAGTAGTTTGAAAAAAGAATAGTTAATGCAGATTTTTTAAAAAAAAAATTTTTCCTTTTAAGCTTTGTGTCTTGTAAAATGTGAGTTTGCCAAATTTTCTTCATCTGCTACAGATTAGGTATGCCATTGTTGCTGCCATGTGGCGGCGCACCCCGTGCTTCTTAAACGCACTGACTGGAGGTTTATCGCATCACTTGTTCACATGCACGGAGCCTGGTAACAGCCTCATCTGTATCTTGTTAGCTTCATTTTCTTATTTTTTAAATTTCATTATTTATAAACTCAACATTGCATTTAAAAATAAAGGCTAGTTTTAATGAATTAATGCTACTACAAAAAGTCATTGCTAAAATTTTCATACTGAAACAGATTTTAACTTTTGTTAAAATGATCTATGCTTTATTTAAATTGTATTTACAAGCAGGCATTTTTACCTGCCATTTTAACTGTATTTGCCAAATTCTAAATATAATTTGAAAATTGAAATTGAAGCTTTTGTTTATGTGGCAAAAGTAAGCTTCAGGACTGGGCTGTGTATTTTTATTGGCATGTAACAGTTAATATGAGCTCTACAAGAATTGGTGTTTAAAGAGTTAAAGCAGTCAACAGCTGCAATTTAAAAAACTGTGTATTAAAACTGTGTGGTTGGCTCAGTTGTGCAACCTGTTGAATCTTATTGAATCCTGATTTCATAAGGCCGGCTGGATAGGTATATCCCAAATCACTGTGTTTACTAGTAAGTCTCTTATCTATTGACAGTTTTGTTTAGAGAATTCATCTTAATCTTTTCAAACTGTCGTTTTTTTTCTCCTAAAAGTATTGTTTATTGTAAAGAATTTAAAATTCAAGGAAAAAAGGTCACTTGTCTATCACCTGTAACGAAACCAATCGAAACATACCGTTTTGGTTAATTTCCATTCATCCCTTTCCCCATGCATTATATGTTCTTTTTTCTCTCTTCAGGCATAATCTTTTAATAATTTGGATCACTGTGTTTACTATTTTGTATCTTTTTTTCATATAACATTTGTAATTCTCCTGGTTATCAAATAATTTTTGAAAATGAAGATTTTTTTTTCATGGCTGCAGAGTATTTTATCATGATGGTGGTCTTCACCCTCTTAATTCCCAGTGGTACCTAGAACAAACTCTAAAACATGTCCTCACTTCCCATTCTGCAATTTAGTAAAGTGATTTGGTTAACTTTAAGACTTTCTGTGGGATAGTTTTTTGAGTTCAACACTAGTATTTGTGGTGGTTCAATTGCAGTAATTTATTGTAGTCACCAACATTTTAAACCTTATATTTGTCAGTATGCATGTAGATTTTGATAACTGGGTTTTGGTACTCTGGAGATGCTCACTTAATTTACTCTAGACTTGACTATTTATACAAAGTTAGAATTTATATATTAAATGTAGTTACATTAAATTTTTTTTTTTTGCTTTTATGTGAAATATTCCATTTGCCATGATATTTTTGTGTCATACAATTTTCTTTTTCTGAGTTTGGATATGATCAACATATACCCCTAAATTAAACATATATATCTGTATCAAGATATTATAGTACAAAAACTCTTTTATTTAGGAAATGCCAGTGTGTGTAGACCAGGAGTTTGTTTTGTTACTTCAGTTTGATGTTTAAAAATACAGTGTAACTAGGCATTTGCTATGCATTTTCTCAATATAAGCTGCTTAGAAACTGTTCTTTATAGCCATCTCTGTTCGTGTATCCATTTTAACTGTATGGCCCCGTAGGCCTTTGACTTTGTGATGCCTGGTGTTGACAGTGACCCATTTTTATTTTTATTTTTTTAACGTCTCTAACTTTCTCTCTCTGTTTTTCAAACTTTTTCTCTTATCTCTCTTTTAAAAAGACCTATATCTTTGTTGAGACAAACCCTCTATAATACTTAGTACTCAAAAATGAATGTTCCTGAGCCAGGAGTATGTCCCTTGGGCAGGTGGAACAGGATTGTCTTTGGAGAAATGTAATGAAATATGCATATATATTTAGCATTAACTTAGAATAGGAATCTAGCTTATGTAAAAATTTCTCAAATTAAAAAAAAAGTTTACAGTAAACAACTCTACCTTTGTTCTTTTTAAAAGATTAAACAACCACCTTAATGCTGCTCAGGTATGCTCAAATTTCTCAAATTAAAAAAAAAGTTTACAGTAAACAACTCTACCTTTGTTCTTTTTAAAAGATTAAACAACCACCTTAATGCTGCTCAGGTATGCTCAAATTTCTCAAATTAAAAAAAAAGTTTACAGTAAACAACTCTACCTTTGTTCTTTTTAAAAGATTAAACAACCACCTTAATGCTGCTCAGGTATGCTACTGGAAATCTTATGTACTTGGCAATGCAGGAAAATATGAGTTTATAGCAACGAATTTCTTAAATTAGGCATATTTTAAGTTGATCAAGTATGATAGCATAACTGCAGGGTTCACAGAATTCAAGTCTCTTAAAGTTTATATTTGATTTGTATATGTCAAGTAGCTTGTCAGTTTACTTTTGGAGTATCATACTTTGTTAAAATTGTACAGGTTATTAACAAGTTCCAAAGATTAACTATTCATTTCTAATTAAACTTGAATTTTTAAGTAACTGATGCCCCCTTGTGGTGAAATAGATATTTTGCTTTTGTTTGAATTTGGAGAATGATTGTTTGACTTTTCTTTAATATAGTGGACATTAATGTTCACAAAAAAGCTGTTGACAATATGTAATTTGAATTTTGTAAAGCTCATTGCCATAAAATTCACAGCCTTACCCTGTATTGTCTCAGAAGTGCATGTAACCAAGCACATAAAATGAGACAAAATTTTGGAAGCTATTTAATTACAAATAGCATAGGGATTTTCTGATCTTATATATGATTTCTTATGTCTTTGTTTTTGTGTCTCACATAGGTGATGTACAGTTCATTGATTATGAATATTCTGGATACAACTACCTAGCATATGATATCGGAAATCATTTCAATGAATTTGCAGGTAAAATCGAGGGCTTAACTAATGTAGCAACATATTGGAATGATACTTTTAGAATTGTTTTTTGGTTTGTAGTTTTTCTTTAGAGAAGTTCACCTGGGAGTAGGAACAACATTTTATAACCCTTTTCTGACCTCATTCTTTGTTTTTCTTTATTACTGGAGGAAGAAGAGATGACCCTTTCTTTAATTCCTTAAGGAAAATAAGAAAAGAAATAATACTTGTGGCTTAGAGTAAGACCTGACCTTAGTACAAGGTGCTTCATAAATCTCATCTCATTTTTTCTTCCACAACAATCCTGTTAGTTAGGTTATTCCCAGTTTACAAATGGAGAAAGTAACTTACCAAGATCACAGTAAAATACAGAGACCTAAGATTTAAAAATTTTTTTAAATCATTTAAGAGCTTTTGTTATTCCCATTGTATACTTGAGCTTTAGGAATAGGAAGCTCAATAGTAGTTTTTTTTTTTTTGTCTTTGGCTATGAATAATTGAAAAACTTTCCATTTTACCCCTGAAAATTAATCTTTTATCACTGTCAAGTATAAAAGTTTTAGGTTTATGTTAAAAGGAATTAGTTTAAAATACATTTTGTGACTATTTAGAAACACGAAATGTTCTAAAACTAAAGATTAGGAAATTCCCCTGGATGGTTTATACTTAGTAGGAACTTTTCATTGCTGAATTTATACTTGTATACATTCATGCATTTCTGTATTTTCCTATACTTTAGGTTATCAGACTGGGAAAAAGTTGGAGGGGGTTTTAATTTACATGTTTTCAGTTACTT
>NW_024425119.1:21043130-21108359 GCF_017311325.1 Ursus maritimus
ACCAGACTTTTCATATACATGCTATATACCCACACATGTGCTTTACATATTTTCACGTATCTCTAGGGAGGGAAAACAGCTGGGCATATAATGAGATATCACCATATCATTCTTAGTATAACGGGTAGTCATTGCTGTGGATATGAAAGCGGAAGCTCCAGTCATCCTCGTAATGATTTTCTGAAGAAAAAAGTTGACCTAAAACTTGCAAGTTAGGTAGAATTTGAGATGTGCAGATAGAACAGAAAGGAAAACACTGCAGAAAAGAGGAAGAAAATGTCAAGGTGAGTGTACCTGCTTATAGGATATAAAACTCATGAAGGAGATTTTAGGGGTTGGGTTATAAGACCAGAGAAGTAAAGGTTGGATCATCGTAGGAAGAACATTGAGTGCTAGGCAAAATAGTATGAACTTTATTTTTTAGGTTAGCGTTTTTCAAGTGCACATCTTAAAACCAAATTTGCAGGGTAATTATTTTAAAGCAAGGAATGGAAAAGAAAAGTAGAAAATATCAGAGTTGGAAGGTATAGTTAGGGTACATATTGTTTTGTGGAACTTAATACTAGGTGAGTGTGTCAAGTTTCAATAGAAAATATATTTCTTATCCCTTGAATAATGGTCAAAAATGTTTTTAGACCTGCGGTTCTAGAAAATGCTCTAAATCTTAGTGTGCATAAGAATGTCCTGAAGTGCTTATTAAAGGGAAGATTTGGGGCTTCTGTGGGTGGTTGAAGCTTCACACTTGGAAGAGAAATTGAAGCAATGAGAATTGATTATGATGATGAAACGTATTGTGCTTTAGAATTCAAGTTGGAATACATTATGATTTTTTGGTTTATTATTTTAATAAATGCTGTAAACATCTAGTTATTTTAGGATTTCTTTAGAGATTATTAAGTATATAGAAGATAATGTGTTTTTAAAATCTATAGTGTACTTTTTTTGCATTTCAGGTGTGAGTGATGTAGACTATAGTCTCTATCCAGACAGGCAACTGCAGGGCCAGTGGCTGCGTTCTTACCTTGAAGCCTACAAAGAATATAAGGGCTATGGGACTGAAGTTACTGAAAAGGAGGTGGAAATACTCTTCATTCAGGTCAATCAATTTGCATTGGTAAGTTTAAATATAAACAATGGAAGATTCTTTTTTTTTTGTTAGGATTCTTAATATAATTTTAAAAAGCTTTTAAATTTTCATCATCTTATAAAAACAGTTTCCCATTTTGAGTTTCGTGCATGTTTGGTTCAAAATAAGGACAAAACACTATTGTTTACAGTTCCTCTGTTGTAATGCTTTTGAGGACAGAGATTTTGTTTCATTCATTTATATATCCCTAACCTCTAGAATAACTTGCCTACTCACATGGTAAGTGCCCAGTAATTATTTAATGAATAGATTCTGGTTAGAGTTAGGGTTAATTGTGAAGCAGTTCTTCATGTTATATCTGTTCTCTTTATTTATGTTACAAAAAAACCCATATAATCAAAAACAAATACATGGGAAATGAGGTTTTCCACAGTACATTTAATCATCACATCTTAAGATGTTAAAAGTAGATTGGGAGAACCAGTAGAATTATGTTTTCATAACTTAACCAGTATTTTGTCTTGATCTTCTTTGATAAGCAGTTATTTCCAGACCCACTTCTCTGTACTCATTTTTTTTTAAACATTTTATTTATTTATTCGACAGAGATAGAGACAGACAGACAGCGAGAAAGGGAACACAAGCAGGGGGAGTGGGAGAAGAAGAAGCAGGCTCATAGCGGAGGAGCCTGCTGTGGGGCTCGATCCCATAACGCCGGGATCACGCCCTGAGCCGAAGGCAGACGCTTAACCGCTGTGCCACCCAGGCGCCCTAAACGCATTTATTTTTTAAAAAATAGTTCATTTAAATTACCATTTGACAATGATGTGATGAATTAGAATGAGCTTTCAACTAAGGTGTTACACAATTAAATTGAATACTAGGTTGAAGTTATTTTAGCTACTTATTTTTAGTTTTAATACAATTTGGTACAGTTTCCATGGGGAATATTTGCTGTGATGTCTTTACGAATAGACCCTGTTGATGGCTATGGGTGTCTTAAGAGCAGCATTTCCCCAGAACCATTCAGAATACATCTCAAGTAAGAGGGTGTGCTGAAACTTGACTCATCTTCTGTTCTGGTATCTTTTCAGTAGAATTGTTCACTAAATTAATGTCATGCTCTCCAGCTGGTCCTAGAATGCCTGCTGTTTCTATATATTCTGTTTAAGCATGACCTTAAAGTAGGGAATGTAGGGCTTCCTTTCTCACAAGGCCACTTAATGAACTTTACAATCACCTTAATACTTCTTTTTAGCAAATTTCTATATTAATATGAGGAATATGATTATTGCTATAATTTATATTTTTATGCACTCATTAACATAAATTATTCCTAATGCATTGAGTTTATTAATTTCCATAGAAAGCCCACATACTTACAAATTCTTAGTCAAATAGAACCACTGTTTACTATTAGAGAGCTAACTTGGATTCCCTTGTAAACTTTTGATGATAAAAATTTAACACCTTTGGATACTGTGGTTGTATTATATATACATGGTATTGAACAATAATTACTTCTGGTTTGATTATCAAGTTGTTTATAAATATCCATTAATCAGATATCTAGTAATTATTACTTTGGGTCATGTAGATTGGAGGCTTAAAAGAAGAATAAAACACTGCATTCCTTCAAAGTACTTACAACTTGGAAGGGCAAATGATATGTACAAAATACTTCTTTTTGGGTAACATTCAACACCCATCCCTATTTAAAATTCTTAGCAAATTAGAATTAGAGGGAAACGTACTTAGCCTGAATAAAAACACATTATTTAACCTGACTTTTAAAAAAAGAATATTTGAAATGTACAGCAGACATATTCATGGAATGTCACATGTTCTGTAGAAGGTCTTACAGAAAAAGAATTAGAGGATGGTTGTGAGGTATAAAACTTCAGTACCTTTTTAATAATTCTGCTCATTTAGCATGTCTTCAGTTTATATAACCTATAGTTTTCATATAATCATTACCCAGTAAGTTTATGCTCTGAGATTGTCATATCAGTTTCCAGTTTTTCCTCATTAAGAAACCATTGAGAACTAGTTATAAAGCCAAGTTTGGTTTGAATTCCTCTTCTTATTTAAATTGTGGTGGAATTCTCTCTCTTTTGAGGTAGGTTACTCTTGCATCAGGGCCTCTTTTGCTATCTTCAGAATAGAAAGAATATAGCAGAATTTAGATGAATGCTCACATTTGGCATCACCAGCCCCTCTTACTGAGATTATTAATCCTCCTGAGATTTGATGTATCTGCCTTTGTTCTTCAGGATTGTTTTTGCAGGTTTGTTTGTTTGTTTGTTTGTTTTAGTTAGCCAGTTTACGTGATTCTCTTACCAACTCTTAATTTCATCCCACAATCGTTTGGTAAATGTCTGTCACAGTCTCAAGTATTTGAATGAGTAAATAATTGAGAAGTAGGGGGAAATAAAAGCAAACCCTCAATCTTTTTTTATCACTTTCATGCACTCCTCAGAGCACTGCAGTCTTGTCTTCTCCCCTATTTAAAAAAAAAAAGTTCATGTCAGGGTTACCAATAATGACATAATTACTAAGTCCAGTTTAAACCTTGTCTTTTTTTTTTTTAACTTTGTCTTTATCTTACTTGCTCTGCCCATATCATTTGACAGTATTTACCATTGATTTTTAGAATTTTCTTTCATTACCTTTTGTGATAACCATTCTTCCTTGGTTCTCATGTGTATTTTCCTACTCAGTTGTCTTCCCTGACTCTTCCTTTTCTTCCTCTTCTCCCAATCCTCTTACAATACTGGTGTTCCCTAGTGTCCTGAATTTGGGCTTTCCCCTCTCCTTTCACTTTATATACTTTCATTGGGTGATCTAATTCCATGACTTTTTTTTTAGATTTTTTTTTATTCATTTGAGAGAGAGCGCGAGTGAGGGCAAGAGCGGGGGGAGGGTCATTGGGAGACGGAGAAGCAGACTCCCCACTGAGCAGGGAGCAACTTGGGGCTCCACCCCATGACTCTGAGATCATGACCTGACCCAAGTGGGATGCCCAACTGCCTGATCCATCCAGGTGTCCTGGAAAATGGCTGGTTAAATGTTTATTGCTGAGGGCGTGAGCAGACTTGTAAATATTAAAAGACTTAACGTGTTAGTGACTGTTTACTGTAACTAATATTAAGATGGTAAACAAAAGTAGGTATTTGCACTATAAAATCAAATAAAATATACATACAGGTTTTTAAAGCTGTTAAGAGTTTTTTTTTTTTTTTTTTTTTAAAGATTTTATTCATTTATTTCACAGAGATAGAGACAGCCAGTGAGAGAGGGAACACAAGCAGGAGAATGGGAGAGGAAGAAGCAGGCTTCCAGAGGAGGAGCCTGATGTGGGGCTCGATCCCAGAACGCTGGGATCACACCCTGAGCCGAAGGCAGTTGCTTTAACGACTATGCCACCCAGGCGCCCCAGCTGTTAAGAGTTTTTAGACACGTTGTTTTCAAGTGATTATTTCTAAGTGAACTCTTATTTGGATTTTTTCTAAGTGAAATCTTAGAGTTTTTAGAGGTTTTTCAGAAAGGATACATTTTAGTTATTTGTTCATCATATAAAGCCTTGATTTTTTTTCTTTGCAACAGAGTAGCCTAGAAATTAAAATGCCCTTTGATAGACTTACATATCTATAATTTCCAAATCTGAAAGAAATAGGTAAATCACATAAAATATTTGTGTGATTTTATTTGGACTTAAATATTCTCTTTGCCATTTTGGGGAATTTCCTTTTCATCCATTTAAGAGTCTAATGTTACATATAAAATTTTCACTTTTCATCCTATAAAAGGTGTTACCTTCCAAAATGAGATTTTTGTGAAGTTTTATGTATAATCCTTCTCTAGTGTAGAATCATTTATTTATATGAATGAATGCTGCTTGTGATGGTGGGAAGAGCTGGTGTTATTTTTAGGTGTAGAATTTCCCACTTTCAGTCTTTTCTACTTACAGAACCAGCCTAATAGGAAGAGATTACAATAGCATCCACAGATGATTTTTATATCATTTAAAATATGCCTAGGTGATTTAGACTAGTGGATCTCAAACTTTTTGGTCTCAGGATTCCCCTTTACTCTTCAAGATTTTTTTAAAGACCTCTATGAGCTTTTGTTTATTTATGTTAATTATCAAGATTTATCATACATTCAAAATATTAAGTAAATATTTTTAAAATAAAAAACTTGTAGGGGTGCCTGGGTGGCACAGTCTGTTAAGCCTTTGACTGTTGGTTTCGGCTCAGGTGGTGATCTTAGGGTTGTGGGATTGAGCTCTGCATTGGGCTCTGCACTCAGCGTGGAGTCTACTTGAGATTCTCTCTCCCTCTCCCTTTACCCTTCCTGCTCGTCCCCCCCCCAGAATAAATAAATATTTAAGAAAAAAAAACTTGTTAACATAAACAGCATTTTCAATGAAAAATAACTATTTTCCCAAACAAAAAATAATTAAAAGAATGGCATTATTTAAACTTTGGCAAATCTCTGTAATGTCTGGCTTAATAAAAGCTAGATTCTTATATCTACTCTTGCATTTCATCTGTTGCAGTATATTGGTTTGGTTAAAGTATATGAAGTTCTGTTTCACACACATGTTGTTGGAAGAGATGAATATTTTGCCTTTTCAGATAATTGTGGATATTCTCCTTGATACTTCACCAGAACTTAGCAAATGATCATTTCTTAGAGGTTAGTTGTAATGTACGGTCTGAAAACATCAGTTAACTTTCTGTACTCCAGTATATTATAATCCATTGGTTTACCTTGCACTTTGAATGGCTTTTTTTTTGCCGTGCATGATTTTTTAATTTTAACAGTAAGTGTTATTTGGAAAATACTGATTTGAGTTGTAGAGATCTTAACAAATGTTGATACATCTCCTTATATGATATAAAAACATCATATCCGTTGATATCACAATCAGTATCATCAGAAAAAGTTTTAAGTACTGTATGGAGAAGCTGTTAAACTCACAGAGTCAAATACAGATTTTCCAAAGTTCTAATTTTAGGTTGAATACTTGAAGAGTTTCATTGGCAACAACTACTGTTAATTTGTTTCATTGAAATGACAAGTCCTCTTTTTTTAATCTGAGAAATATCTGCCAAATGCCCAAGTCTAATAACTAGTTCGAATATCAGTTATTCTTTCAAGTATAAATGATATTCCATCAAAGATGTGCAAGTTCAGCTCACAACTCAGTCATAAATGTTTTTTCCTTGAAAGAGTCTTCCTTCTTTGGGTAGAAATACAGTCAAATTAATAGTTTCAGTGGCTTCATAAAGGACATTTTTAGTAAGACTGGCCTCTTACTGTGTGTAGTGATGATGTGTACGTGTATGAATGTTTGGTGCCACTGCCTTGACATATTGTAAGGTACCAGTAGCTTCACCCACCATTGCTTTTAAACCATCAGTGCATATGTTAAGAGAGTCAAAAAGGTAAGTAACACATTAATAATAATATAAAAAATAGTTTTAGGCCTCAGGAATCTCCCATGGTTGAGAACTACTGCTTAATATTTTAAAAAGAAGGAAGGCGCATCTCATCTCATAATTCACTTCTCAATACCTGAGACTTCCTCAGGTAGAAGGAATACCATTTTTGAAAATTTTTATTGTTTTTATCGTTATTTTATATAATGATATTAATTAGCATTTTATTGGCTGTTAAATATCAGATGTAGAGACTAGGCTCCAATGTGTTTTTTCCACACCACCAAGTAGTTCTCCAGTTCTCAGCTTTGACTGTGTGTCCTGCAATTCTGTAGACAAATGTCATATCCCACAGATTAAGGGTTCAGTCTCACAAGACTGCACCCAACTATCCTCCTTTGTAGATGTCAATCTCAAATCACAGTTGTTCTTGTCCTTCTTACCCACTGGCTATAAATCGGAGGTTTCCAAAACTTCCTCCGTGGGTTCAGTTAATTTGCTAGAGTGGTTCATGGAACTCAGAGAAGCATTTATTTATGTTTATCAGTTTATCATAAAGGATACAGAAGAAGAGTCAGATGAAGAGGTATATAGGGCGATGTTCAGAAGGGTTCTGAGCACAGGAGCTTCTGTTCTCCAAGAGCTTAGGGTGTAACCACCGTTCATCTTATGGATGTGTTCTGGTTCACTGGGCCTGGAAGCTCCCTGAACCCCTTCCTTTTGGGTTATATGGAGACTTCATTACATAGGCAAGATTGATTAAAACATCTGCCATTGAAAACTGAACTCAGTCTCACTCACTTCTCCCCTCCCTGGAGGTGGTGAGATGGTGGGGCTGGAAGATCCATCCCTCTAATCACATGGTTGGTTCCCCTGGCAACCAGTCTTCCTCTAGAGGGGGTTTCCAGAAGTCTTACCTCATTAATATAAACTCAGGTGTGGTTGAAAGGGGCTTGTTACGAATAAGATAACTTTTCACTTTTACTGCTCTGGAACTGTTTCAGAAACTTAGGATACAAGATCAAATATCATAAAAAGATGTTCTCATTGCTCTTAATGCTTATGAAATTCTAAGGATTTGGGGAACTATGAGCCAGGAACAGTGAATGAAGACCAAATATGTAATTCTTATTATCTGTATTTTACAGATGGGGAAACAAAGGTACAGATGGGTTAATTAAGTTGCTCAAAGCCATACAGCTAGTAATTTTTGCAATTTGACTCCAGAGCTCAGCTTTTTTTTTTTTTTTCCTTAAGTTAGCCATTAGGCTTCATGTGCATGTACTTTAGCTGTTTACTCTTTACTACATGATTTGTCCTTTTTTTTTTTTGCATTTTAATGATTTTTTATTATATTATGTTAGTCACCATACAGTACATCCCCGGTTTCCGATGTAAGGCTCGATGATTCATTAGTTGCGTATAACACCCAGTGCATGCAATACGTGCCCTCCTTACTACCCGTCACCAGTCTGATCATTCCCCAACCCCCTCCCCTCTGAAGTCCTCAGTTTGTTTCTCATAGTCCATAGTCTCTCATGTTTCATTCCCCCTTCTGATTACCCCCCCTTTCTTTGTCCCTTTCTTCCGCTACTGATCATCCTAGATTCTTATGTTCCATAGATGAGAGAAATCATATGATAGTTATCTTTCTCTAGCCGACTTATTTCTCATAGCATATCTCCTCCAGTGCAACGTCCATGTTGCAATCAAATGTTGAGGAATTCAGATTCTTTCTGACTTAGCTGAGGTAATATTCCATTGTATATATGGACCTGCCTTAATCAGTCATCTGTTGAAGGGCATCTCGCTCCTTCCACGATTTAGCTATTATTGGACATTGCTGCTATTGAACATTGGAGGTGCATATGGCCCTTCTCTTTACTATCTGTATCTTTGGGGTAAACACCAGTAGTGCAATGGCTGGATCATAGGGTAGCTCAATTTTAACTTTTTAAGAGGACCTCCACACTGTTTTCCAAGATTGCTGTACCAACTTGCATTCCCCACCAACAATGTAGGGGAGAATCCTTTCTCAATCCTCTCAGCAATTGTTTCTTGCCTTGTCTATTTTTGCCATTCTTAATGGCGTAGGTGGTATCTCAATTGTGGTTTTGATTTGAATTTCCTTGATGGCTAATGATTTTGAACATTTTCATGTGTCATTAGCCAATTTGTTATCTTCATTGGAAAAGTGTCTGTTCATATCTTCTGCCCATTTTTTGATTTGTTTATTTGTTTCTCATGTATTGAGTTTGAGAAGTTCTTTGTAGATCTTGGATACCAGTCCTTTATCTGTAGTGTCATTTGTAAATATATTCTCCCATTCCGTGGGCTACCTCTTAGTTTTTCTGATTGTTTCCTTGGCTGTGCAGAAACTTTTAATCTTGATGAAGTCCCATAAATTCATTTTATCTTTTGTTTTTCTTGCCTTTGGGGATGTATCATGAAAAAGGTTGCTTTGGCCGATGTCGTAGAGGTTGCTGCCTATGTTCTCCTCTAGAATTTTGATGGATTCCTGTCTCACATCGAGGTCTTTCATCCATTTGGAGTTTATTTTTGTGTATGGTGTGAGATAGTGGTCAAGTTTCATTCTTTTGCACGTACATGATTTGTTCTTTTCTATATGTGTATTTGATGGGAAGTTATGTATCCTGATAGTGATTTTTTGAGGAAGTTAAAAACAAAGTGCAAATAGGTATTTGTATAGCAGCATACTTTAAAGAGATCTTTAGAGGGTAAAAATTTTATATTTTATATATTTTTATATATTTTATATATGTATAATTTCCATTAATCTTTAAAACAGTCCTGTGTGAAATACAGAATGGCTAATAGTGTCTCATCTTTTAAGTGATGATTCAGACATTAAAAATTTGTGACTTACTGAAGGTTGCAGAAGGAGTTAGTGACAGAACCTGGACTTTTGAACCCCCACAGTTCTCAATTCAAATTAAGAATCCTTTCTCATACACTGTGTTGTTTTACCTACTAAATTGGGTTGTTTGGTTGTTTTAAAACCAAGATCACAGCTGTGGAGTAATTTTTTTCTAAGATACCTTTTGTTGCTACTATAGGAAATTTAGCTGAAATAAAACCCTTATCTTTAAGACTTTTTTCTAGTTGTAATATTTCTAGTTAGAATAGACTACTTCGTGGGAAGTGAAGTTTTATTAGTTATTATCAGAATTTTAAAATATTTTCACGTTTAACTGGAAATGGTTTGTAAAGCACACACACAAGTAGTTATTTTACAGCTCCTACACATTCATCTGTTTTTCTCTTGAAGTCAGGACCATTTTTCTCTGACATAAGTAAAATCATGTTACTATATGTCCTGGTTGGTTATGCAGGATTGCTGGGCCAATAAAAATCGTTGTCAGATGTTTGTCATGTCTACAACATTTTTCATCTTTAAATATATTTTTTTGTTTTTGAGATTTAGATTTACCTTTTTAATTTTTTGTCAAAAAACAAAGTCTTTTGATAGTTATGTAGTTTGTAGGAAAGCCTGTTAGCCATTATAACCAACATCTATCAGTGTTTATGCTGAACTCTTTCTCCACAAAGCAGTTATAGGAATTGGGCTCTGTGTTTTAAGCAGTTATAATATATTCTAACCTCTTTTGGTATGGACAGAAGTGATCTGTAGCCATCCAGGTAACTGTACACTTCAGTATTACCTGTGTTTTAGATATTTTATATCAAAAAAGCATCAAGACAGTATTCTGCATGGAGTTGATGAAAAAGGGAAACATTAATTATTTGATAATTGTTTTATAGAGAAATGTATTATCATTATTCCTGATTTTTCTTTCCTTTTTAGGCTTCTCATTTCTTTTGGGGATTGTGGGCTTTGATTCAAGCCAAATACTCCACTATTGATTTTGATTTCCTTGGGTAAGTTTAATTGTACTGTATGTATTACATTTGTCTCTACTTTTTTTTTTTTTTGATGTACATGTAAAACTCATAGTGTACACTGTAGTTATTATTTTCAGTCAAATGTTATAAGGGCTGCATACATTTAAATAATTGGTCTGTAAGGAAATCTGGTATAATCTGTTAAATACTATATTAGAAAAGTGTCCAGTAGGTGGTGCAATAAACTAAAAATATGTCCTTTGAAAATCCTAAAGCTTAAAAAAAGAATCAGCTTAGAAGGGTGAGTGGGAAATGAAGGAAGGATTAAGTTTTTCATTTTTTATTAATTCTGTTGTTATTCATTTCTCACTAGGTATGCAATTGTTCGTTTTAACCAATACTTTAAAATGAAGCCTGAAGTTACTGCATTAAAAGTGCCTGAGTAAAAGAAGAGATTTGATTACTCTCAAGTAGCTGAACAATGCTTGTGTATCTTTTCTTAAGAAATTTTGAAAAGCCAATATTTGTTAAAATTCTGTTGTTTAATTTGGTTATCTTGCTTTACAAATTATGCCTCTAAACAACCAATCTATTTTTTAAATAGACTGAATGATGTCAAGAAGTATACCTACTGCTATCAGTATGTGGTGGATTAGAAGTTTGTTAAATCTGCAAAAAGGTATAAATATGTCAGTTTAATCCTTTCTTTGATAATTTAATCTATGTTATATGTGAACTATTTATTATAAATTTAACATAATTCTGTGACTGCTTTCATCTGTTTCATCTGTTGGTTGAGTGTAAGCAATGAAAATGTTCCAGAGAAAATTTTTAAAAAAGTTTTACTTTAATAATATTAATTTTAGCAAACAATCTAGGTGTTCAGTGTAACCTTTTTATCTTGATACACTATAAGAAATATGAATCATTCACTCTTGAAATGCCAGATACTCGTATAGATAACTTAGGGTGTTCATAGAAAAATATCTGTGTATGAGGGTAAACTACATTTACTGTCTATGTTTAGTGGCACATCTTTTTGAATTGAATATTGGAAAGTTTTTCTGGGGGGGAATATATCTTAAAATTAAATTCTCCTTTCCATACATAGTCTGGCAGTATAAATATTAATAGTTACCGTATAATCCTGGAATAGATACGATTTTATGTTACCAAAATCTGCATTAAATAATGTTTTCATGTACTAAATATGGTCATTTTAGTTGCTAGTTTGTTCTTAAAATTTGATAATATCACTTTTTTTTTACCAAAATATTTTGTTTTACTTATTGTGATATTCTGTGTTTTTGTCTGTTTAGCTAGTAGAACAAATGCTAATTTTTGAAACAAAGATAGAATGGTTGTCATACTTGGGAACAAGAAGATAGCATTTAGATAGATTCCTTTTTACCTTTCCAGATTCATTCCTTAACAGTTAGTTTCATGTTTTAGTTTGGCTCCATGTCTTTAGAATGATAGCAAAAGATTACGTGATATATGTAGGTTCAGAGAAATAAATTAAAAGCGGTTAAAAGAAATAAGGAACATTTAGGACATTGATCTAATACACTTAAAATCTAACAAAATGTGAATTAAACAGAAATATTCATGGTAGGAGGCTTCTGTTTGTTTCTCTTGATTTTGTTTGTATATTTTTTATCTTGTTTGGGAGTGAGAGGGTGGCAATTATTATATGGAAGGAAGTTAGATCTTTGCGGTGAGTAGGCTTCAAGTTGTGAAGACCGCTGCTGTGTGGAGTCGAGCAGTCATGGTTAACTTTACTTAGAAAATTAGTCTGACAAGCTTTGCACTTTGGTCACATAAGTGCCCATGTACAAAGTTGACTTAATGAATCTGCATATTCAGAATATGCAACTACAAATATATCCTCTGAGAAATCTTCTGGGGAGTTTGATGTATTATTCCAAATGACTTATATTCTCAGATAAGTGCTTTAAAATACTTGGATTATCTCAAGATGTTTAAAGCTAATGAAGTAAGTAGAAACACTTAAAGGCCATTTTAAATGGTAAATTCTAGTTACATAAATAGAATCTTAAAAATCTGCTTGTGTCTATAACAGTGTTAGACTAAGATTTGTTTTCTACCTCCCCAATGTTACAAGTGTTCACTTCTGTTTTTATAAACCATATTACTATAGGATCAGTAGAATTTTACCTAATTGACTAAATGGAATGGAACCAATTAAACAATAGCTTTTTACATAATGTTAGAGTGAGCTTGAAGAATTGCTTTTAGTGGAATTTTCATCTGTGGTTGGAAAATTTTCTTAGGACAATGAATAATATGTAATACCCTTGATTTTTTTTTTTTTCTTTCTGACTTCTTAAAGTGCAACAGTATATATCTTGGAGAACTATGGGAGGAGAGAAGATCAGTTTTCTACCTTACTCCATATTCTTCCAACTATTTTGAGTAGAGATTCACTGAGCCTTTGCTGGTAGACTGTGCATAGCTGTTAGCTGTGATACTCTTGTGTTTCAGAGAGATTGATATAGAACTGAGTGTAAAGGGGAATAGAGGCTCTCACTTCAGCCCTGGGAATATGCAGTGAAAGTTGGAAACAAAATGAGACATTTAAGGTATTTTCCTCACTCTGTGGCCAGATTTTGGGTGTCATGATGCTCCCACATCCTGTACAGGTTTTTGGGATCATGCTGCAGACTAATAAGAGGGTTCAAAATTGCTTCCCTTTTTATTGACCATTTAAAGGATTCTAAAGGAAAAATAGCCCTCTAAAATTTGTCCTGTGGCTTGCTGAGATATCTGTTGCCTATTTATGTTAAGCTAAGGAACTTGAATGCCTTACCTAATAACTCACCTGGTATAGTAAGTTCATTTTGTAAATATGAAAATGGTTGTTAGAGAAGTGGCATTCATGTATACTCATAGTTGTTAGTCAATAGACCATAGTGGCCTGGATGCTTTAACAAGCAAAATTACATGTTTTTTCCTTTTGTTCCTTACATACTTGTGTGATCTTACCTGACCAGTAATATTTGTTGTTGTTGTTGTTGTTGTTGTTGTTGTTTTCCCTCTTGACCCCATGCTACCACCTGATTTTCTGGAAATCAGAGAGATGTGGTGGTAAATCATACTGTTCACATGGTCATTCGAGATCAACATGAGCACAAAACTCAACTAGGTCTGCCTGGAATGTATATAAAACAGTGTAAATAAAAATTTGTAAACTAGTGTGAATTGTATCTTGCATATGAGATTGTGTATTGTTTTGCATTCTCTTTTGTAGTTTTTTTGCTTTTATTTTGGTAAGGAAATGATTCAGCTCTTTGGTTTTAGACTGGAAATAGCCAAAAGTTCTGGCTGCACAGTGGGATAACAAGAGGAACTGGAAAAATAGGGTTTGTCAGTTTTTGTTAATGTCAGTACTTATTTATTTAGCCTCTCAGTGCCTAATATGACTTTACTTCATTCTTTAGTTGGCCATTACTTTTTGTGAGATTAGATTCCTATAAGCAGTAAATTAATACACTGCTAGAACTCCTTTTTTTGAGTCATGATTCTAAGCTAAAGCAAATTAAAAATATAATGTGATGATTGCATACTGAAGTATTATCCTTTCCTATTTTCAAGGTTGTTAACCTTTTTCTACCAAAAAAAAAAAAAACCCTTGAAATTTTACGTATCTCTGTGAATCTAAATCATACATACATATATATATAAGACATAAGTCATGAGTAATCTTTTAATGACTGCTATTTTCATCTTCATTGAACTACAAATATTTATTTCAGTTTATAAATATGTTACTAAGCTTCCAGATTTAAAGGAAAAAAGTTCCCCCAAGCACTGTCAATGAAAAATTAAAAACCTTCACTTTAAAAATTATATAGATTTTTCTTTTTTGTATTACACAAAGATTTCTGTATCATTTTTTAATTTCTTCATACTAAGAATGAGAATACTAACAGTTTGATTTTTCTGCTTTAAATTGCTTTTAATAAATGTTTTAGATGCATTCCAACATGATATAGACTTAAGCTTCTAATATTAATCAGTCTTTCAGTTGATAGACAAAGTTACCAATGCTTTATGCTAGGAGGAGAGTTTTGTTATTGGCAGCAACTTACACTACTTTCCTCAAAAGGCAAACGCAAGTAATTATTATGCACGAAGGAAATGAATTGTAAGTACCTGGTAAAGCAGCTTTCTCTTTGTTTCAGAATTGATTTGCTCTGATTTCTCTTCCTTAGCTCATTAGATTTTAGAATGTCCTTTGACTGGACACTTAGCTACATATTAAGGCAATCTGTTTTGCTTTTATTTTCTTAAAAAAAAGAAAGACATTAGTTATGTCGAACCACCTTTTTTTTCCAGTTACATATCACTTGTGTGATTACAGTGTTATGCCTTGGGTTTGATGTTTTTGGACAGAAAAGCATATCAGTTATTTAAAATGATTTCCCCCCTATCTTTGAAAGCTTAGTCTTTAAATATGTTGATATAAAAGAAAATGCTTGGGTTTGCATTACTCGAATACTTGAAAACTGACATTAGTAAGGTATCTTACATAATGAATTAGATTTTTCTGAACACAGTTTTTACACAATTTTCATTTCTGGATCATAATTTGAAATAGAAGGTTTCAACTCTTTGAGTGGGAAAAAATGACAGGCTTATAGAAAAATACCCTTTTGTGTTTCAGGCGTCCCAAATTCAGCTGTTTCGTAGGTTTCTGTCTTAAAGTCTGCTTTCTCTTTTCGTCTGTACTTAATGCACTTACTATGCTATAGATGTTGTCAAACAGCAGGTTAAAGTAAAATCTGTGTTCATTATGAATCTTTCAGCTTTTCTAGTTATGAAAAAAATTGCTCTGTAAAATATTCTTAATCCCTAAATATAGGCATATTTTTGTTTACATCTTACCCATTAATGGTATAAATACCATTAATCATTTTAACAAAACAAGATGTTTATAAAAATTAAAAGCATTACATGTTGTATTTCAACTAGTAAGTGAAGGGTAAGAAGAAGCTGGCTGATTTGAATTGTTTCATTAGTTAAATTAGTTAAATTTCAAAACTCTTTAATAAAGGAATTTTCAGAGATATGTTGAGACCCCAAAAAAGCAGTGGAGGAGATGAGAGGATTTACTTGCCATGGTTGTGGTGTGCTACTTCAGTTTAGGTAGTGACACACTGAAATCTTTATTGTCCAGTAATCTGAAGAAGTTTCCTGTTGTTTATGTGTGCTAAACTAACTATAAATTGGTGGAATCTGCTAAGAGGATACTTTTTAACTGTACTGTATTGAGGAACCTTTTTACAACTGGGTGGTTTCTGTGATATGAAGTATTTGAATTTTAAAATATACTGTTATCATAAGAAATAAGACATGGCATCATTCCATGTTCTCAAGTGATAATTTCCTTATTAAGTTTCAGAAGAAAAAAACCAAAATAAGTAATTGTCACTGCGTTAGCTGTATGTTGAATTGGAAAATTGTGGCATAAAACTTAAATTTGTGTTTATCAAATGTGAACCATAGTAGTATAATGCTGCTTTGTATATACTGTAAGTGCTACAAATAGTCTCAGCACTGAAAATGTATTGATACCTCTCAAATGAATGCAAATTTTGATGTAGGTGTTTTGATATGCCTCAGAAAGTATCTGAGTGTCTGAGAACTTGTTAATCTGTTTGGTAATGGAGATACTTCCTGTTTTTCGTTGCATATTTTCATGTTTAAAATTTAATTTTTACATTTTTACTACTGTTAATTTAAGTGTAAAATTTGTTCTGTGGATAAAAATGGGGTTGCCAGTGAAGAAAATTAAAAACAGCCTCATTCATGTAATTGCTTAAGTAAAAATACATTTTTGCTGTATGTTCATAAACTTTTAATGAAGTTGTTTGTATTTCTGTTTGAATATAAATGATGTTTAGGCTTTATTTCTGTTCAATAAGGCCTTTTACCATTGATTAAATGAAGGAATGTATCTTTTTGAAGAGATTTATATTCTGTAAATAAAAATTGGTTGTAACAATAAAGTTGGGTTCTAACTGCAGTGTACCATAAATCTTGTTATTTCAACTTATTTTGGTGGTTTTTCTTTTTTGAGGGGGGCAGAAAACAAGACTTCAAAGTTAGTGTGTAACTGTACTTGAAGTGATGATTTAAATTTCTAATTCTCTAGTTTTATATAGTGTTAAAAAGTTTTGAATAAAATTTGCTTTCAGAAACTTAGTTGAGATGAGAGAGTGGAATATTGTGTAACTCAGTAAACAAATTCTATTTCCTTAATTTAAAAATTCTTTATTCTTCTAACCATTACACTTTGTATCTTCACTGTGATTAGGGCCAGAAGCAGATAAATAAAGACACTCTCTGGGACTTAGCATTTTAGTCTAGGCAGGGAGTATCAATTCAATTAGTATTTATTAAGCTTTAATTATCAGGTAATGTGATAGAGGTGAAGATACAAAGATATGATCTCCACCATCAGATAATCTTGAAGATCAGTTCTCCGTAACAAAAATACTTGTGTGTGTGTGTGTGTGTGTGTGAGAGAGAGAGAGAGAGAGAGAGAAAATGTTTTCCAATTTGGGTTTATCTAGTGTTTTCTAAATAAATTTCCATTAGAATGAGGTTATGTATTGCCCGCCAAAATAGTACAAAAGTGATGTGTCTGTATGAGGGTATCGAATCTGAGGAACTCACTGCTGATGTTGATTTTGATCACTTGGTCCAAGTATTGTTCTGTGTCTTCACCTTGTAATGTTTATTTTTCCTCTTGTGGGGAAATAAGCAATCTGTGGAGAGAAACTTTAAGATTATGTATCTTGCTTGTTGTCAAACATCCCATTTGCCTCCCCTGACTTTTAGCAACACTTGATATTTGTCTAAACCAATCTTTATTATGATGGCTGCAAAATACTCATTTTTCAGTTCTGTTACGTGATACACATGTATCAGCATTTATTGTAAGGAATCATCTGTGTGTGTGTGTGTGTGTGTGTGTGTGTGTGTGTGTGTCCGTATATCATTTACCATTCCTGTGACAGAAGTATAGACTCTCAGGTTTTTATTTTATTTAGTGGATTATAATCCGTTACTATACTTATTTACATTGATGTTAAAATGTCTGGATTTGGCTTGGGGGAGCCCCATCAGATCTGGCTGTACCAGATGTACCAGAACATGTTTTGAGCACTTTCTTTATAGTAAAATAAGATGTTCTAGACTAAATTTGGAACCTTCCAGAGCCTTGGAATCAGCCATTTTTCCAAGGAACTTTTTTTTTTTTTTTTAATGGTACTTAGAAACTTAAATCTGAGAACTAAGTATGCTCATTAGTTCTGGGATATCACATCCTAGGCCCTTTAAGCTGGCAGAGCAAGGAAACACATTTATATGTAAGTAATGTATTTTAGAAATGGTGAGTACATACTGACACTTCAGTTTTTAATCCAACTTCAGAGTTCTCCCTTGCCTCTCCCATTTCGTATTTGTTTCTCCCTTTTCTTTACTCATATTTTGTTAAGAACACTATAGAATTAATGTGCCTTTTTCATTCATTGTATTACATGAAGTATGAAATGGTAATATATGTTTTACTAGTGATTGTAACCTTGGTCATTTGATTAAAGTGGTATCTGCCAAGTTTCTCCCCATTTTCTTTTTTTTTTTTTTACGATTTTATTTATTAGCGTGCACATGCGAGCTCGAGCACGAGGGTGGGGAGGGGAAGAGGGGGGAGAGGGAGAGGGAGAACCAGACTCTTGGCTGAGTAGGGAGCCAGGTGGTGGAGGCTCATCTCAGGCCCCAGTGATCATGACCTGAGCCAAAGGCAGACGCTTAACTGACTGAGCCACCCAGGTGCCCCTCTCATTTTCTACTTCTAATGAATAAGCATCTTGTGGTAGGGAGGAGATACTCTGAAACTATGTGATTTTTGTGCTATTTTAGCATCCATCAGCAGTTTTTGCCTGCAGCAGTTATGTTTGACTGTTGCTGATACTCTATTTCTCTCTTTCCTTCTACTTTCTTTCAATTTTAATTCTGAAATTGGAATTTTACTGTAGGGAAGCTCTGTATTTCTTCACTTATTTATTCAACCAAATCAGAACACAAGGATATTTAATTCTATAGGCCGTAATCCATTACAATCATTTTGTTGCTCAATTTGTTCCAGTTTGATGATTGAGAGCTCCTTTCAGTTGGCTGCTGTATCCTTTCAGTATGCTCGCATCATTTCTTGAGGACTTCCTTTTCTGGCAACATAAGGCTTTCCAGGCTAAGCTTGTACCTTCCTTGCCCCAACCCTCAATTCAATTATTTCTTCAAGGAGCCCTGACTTTATAGAGAATGAGATTTAGAAACTTAAGATCTGGGTGCCAGGTGTGCTCATTGTTACTGGGGTGTTACTGCTTCTATATTCTGTCAGTTGACAGTACCAGGAAATTTCATATATATGTGTGGGTGTATGTATACATATATATATACATATATATATGTCGTACATGTATATATATCTAAAATAACACACATGCATCTGTATTCATCTGTTTTTATGACTTTATTTTGAAATCATTTAAGACAGAAAAGTCACAAGAATAGTTCAGTGCACTGCCATATATCCTTATTCAAACTCCCTCAATATTTCACTTCCATTTCTTTATCGTTTTCTCTTTATTTCTTTTTGTCTATTATTTGAGAGCAGCTTGCACACATAAATCTCATTTACCCCTCAATACTTGTATTCCCTAAGAACACTCTCTTCTCACCTCCATTTTTTCCTGTGTGTGTAGTGTGTTATTTTTTTCTGGCCCTTCCCTTCCCTTCCCTTCCCTTCCCTTCCCTTCCCTTCCCTTCCCTTCCCTTCCCTTCCCTTCCCTTCCCTTCCCTTCCCCCTTCCCTTCCCCCTTCCCTTCCCCCTTCCCTTCTCCCTTCCTTTCCCCCCCTTCCTTCCTATTTATTTGAGAGAGAATGAGAGCACAAGCGGGGGTGGGGGGTGGGGAGTGGCAGGCAGAGGGAGAGGGAGAAGCAGGTTCCTTGTTGAATGGAGAGCCTACATGAGGCTTGATCCTAGGACCCTGGGATCATGACCTGTGTCAAACACAGTTAACTGAGATACCCAGGTGCCCCTTTTCTGGCTCTTTTCAAGATTTTTTCTTTTTAGTTGATTTTCAGCGATTTGATGATGATGTATTTAAATGTGCATCCTTTGTATTATCCTGCTTAGGTTTAGACATTTTTTTTTTTAAAGATTTTATTTACTTATTTGACAGAGACAGCCAGCGAGAGAGGGAACACAAGCAGGGGAAGTGGGAGAGGAAGAAGCAGGCTCCTAGCAGAGGAGCCTGATGTGGGGCTCGATCCCTGAACGCAGGGATCACACCCTGAGCCCAAGGCAGACGCTTAACAACTGCGCCACCGAGGCGCCCCAGGTTTAGACATTTTTCAATCTGTAAATTTATCTTTTATCATATTTTGGGGAAATTTCCGCCATTTCTTCAGGTATATATTCTGATCCATTCTCTTTTCTCTGTGAGTCTCCAAAGACTGATACTGTTTGACAGGTCACTAATGTTCTATTCATTTTTCCCCAGCATCTATTTTCTTTTTTTTTCAGGTTTGGAATATTTCTATTGGTCTGTTTTCATATTTCACTGATATTTTCTCCCATCTAATTTCCAAACTGCTATTATGCCTATCCGGTGACTTTTTTCATTTTGGTATTATTATTTTGAGTTCTGGACTCTCCATTTGGTTATTTTTAAAGTTTCCATTTCTTTCCTGCGATTTCCTATTTATCATGGGCAGAGTCCTCTTTACATCCTAGAACATAGGTGTAATAGTAGCTTTAAAATCCTCGTCCACTAATTACAACAACTGAGTCATCTCAGGGACTATCTGTGGATTGGGTTTCTTTGGACTGTGGCTTGTATTTTCTTGTTTCTTTGTATGTCTAGTAGTTTGGATTTGTGTCCTGGACATTGTGATTGATATGGTGTAGAGACTCTTGATTCTATTATGATCCTCTAAGAAGTAATGATTTTCTTTGTTTTAGTAGGCAGTATGACTTGGCTGTACCCAAGCCTCAAACTCTGGTTCCTCTTTGGTAAAAGGCAGCTAAAATTTTCAGGGTTTTTTTTTTAGCTTTAGCTCGGCTGCTTGGAGTATGCCCCACACATGCATATTTCAGAGATCAGTCAGAAATTTGGGCAGAGTGGATGTATGCAGATATTAGTGCCATCTCCCTCTGGGTCTTTTTGCAATTTCTTTTCATACTTTCCAACTGTTGAGGTTGTTTGGAACTCTGTCCTCTTTTCTTCAAGTTAAAACGGCAGGTTTTTGGAGTTTTAGTGACACCACAACCTCTGACTTATGGCTTGTCCTCAGGCATAATGTTAGTAAAATGGGAAACTCTGTCTCATTCTCTTCTATCTAAGTGTAAATTCTGCTCTAGTTTCTTTTTGCTATTGGTTGCTCTCTAGTGCTTTTAGGTAGTTTTATCTATTATATCTTAAGTTTATGATTATCTATGGGAAACCTTGTCCAACAGGAGTTATTCCTCCATCATTCAATGTAGAATCTTGTTATCTTAGCTTTTTAGTTGGGTATATAATTGATACTTCAAATTGGTGTGGGTGTTAAATGTTCTGAAATTTTCTGTAAATACTCCCTTCAACCAAATACTATATATTCTAACTTGTGGTGTTTTAATTAATATTTTTTAAGAATTGCATAATTTGTTTCTTTTCACCCAAGAGTTGTTTAATAGAAAGTTGTTTTATTTCTAGGTGGAAGGATCTTTTTGATTTTGGGTTTTGTTCTTAATATCTTTATTTATTTCAAGCGTTTGTAATATTTCTACTTGATGAAAATTATTGATGTTTTGACTTAATATGTGATCCAATTTTGGGAATGTGCATGTATTTTTGAGAAGAAGGTATATTCTCTTGTCAGGGTGTGGTGTTACACGCACCAACACAGTCTATCCTCGCTATTCATGGATTCCATATTTATGAATTTGCTTATTTGCTGAAATTTATTTGTAACCCCAAAGTCAGTTCTTGGGGCTCTTTTATGGTCATTTGCAGACATGCACATGGGCAGAGTGATGAAAAATTGGAGTGTCTGACATGCACGTTCCCAGTTGCGGTTGAACTCTGCCTTCTTGTTTCAGCTCTCATACTGTAAACAAAATGTCCTCTTCACCATATATTCAGTGCCATGTACTTCACATTTTTGTGCTGGGGCAGAGGGAGAAGCAGACTCCCTGCCGAACAGGGCTGGGTCCCAGGACCTGGAGTCAGATGCCCAACCCACTGAGCCACCCAGGCGCCTCCTCCCTGAGTAAATTTTATGTTCCTTAACATGAGCTCTCTTTATAACATGGTGCTAGGTACACAATGGGACCTCACCTGGTTTGTTAAATGAATGAATCAAACTATTAGGAAATATTTCCAATCAAGCAAAAAATAAGACTGTATTTGATCTTGGAGAGAGAGAAGCCCTGGAAATGACTGGCTGGAGTAACTTCCTGAACTGACAGGATGCCTGAAAAGCGACTTCGCTGGGGAAGCTGTACTTAACTATTTCGGAAGTTAGAGATCCTTTTTTTTTTTTTTTTACCATATACTTCTGCACGATTTGGTTTTAATTTATTTAGTTGAGCCAAAATTTACAGAAGTATGTAGATATTTTGTTAACTGTCACTGATTTCCTAGAGGTGTCCCGAATATAGTATTCTTAGAACCTAGCACGCTAGCAGCTTTTCAAGCCCCACCCAGAGTATATTTTTTTAAAAATGTATGTCTATAACTGAGACAAGCAGTATAAGATTTTTTTCCTTTACATGAGTTCAATTAAAATCTGTAATTGTTATTCTCGTAATACTGTGTAAATACTTTTATTCACAATAAAACCCAACACAAGCATCACTGACTTTATTATTTTAAAGTGGCCATCATTGGTGCGCCTGGGTGGCACAGTCGTTAAGTGTCTGCCTTCGGCTCAGGGCATGATCCCAGCATTCTGGGATCGAGCCCCACATCAGGCTCCTGCTAGAAGCCTGCTTCTTCCTCTCCCACTCCCCCTGCTTGTGTTCCCTGTCTCGCTGGCTCTCTCTCTGTCAAATAAATAAATAAAATCTTAGAAAAAAAAATAAAGTGGCCATCATTAATAATTCATTATGCAGGGAACAACTTATTCTTTTCTAAAGATTTGGCAGTCGCTTTGGATTATGTCCTCTTTTCCTTACCCAGGATATCACAAAAGAGGAATCAGCCTAAAACTACTCTTTGACATACCAGGTTTTGTTTTTTTTTTTACTGCATTATTTTAATTAAACACAAGATCATGAAGCAAACATCCTGCTTTCTACTGCAATTTCTCTAGTTGGTTTTCTCAACTATTTATATTGTGAATCTTAATAGTTGAAAATTTATTTAGTCTCTTATAAAAACATGTATTAGTAATTAGTTGATAAAGGATTGCCATTTTAATCTCACCACATTTTAAGACTCTAACTCAAACTGTTCTCTTTTTTCCCAGTTTTGTAACACTTGGAAAGAATTTAAAATTTTATTGTGCTTCTAGCAGTTTTTTTTCACATGGAAGCAGAAGGCTGTGTAGGTGCCTTGTAAAAGGCTGTCTTAGTGACATCCCTAACAAGAACTCAAAGCAATCCTGTTAAAAAAGATTTCTGAGTTCCAGCTTTGAAATATTCTAAAAAGAAAAATAAACAAGAAAATGTAACCGCTTGACCACATTTGCCAGTGAGTTTCCTTCTTTGGTTAGAAGAACACTTTTTTTCCCTCTTATGTTAGCTAATATTGTGTTGACAACATCAGCTCAAATTATCTTTTACAATAAAAAATGAAAGCTAAGGGGGGTTGCTAATAGCACCAGACTTTGTAATGGTTGAGTGGAATTTAGTTTCTGCTTTTCTTTTTCCTTGTTAACTCAGAGTATCTCACTGGAGACATCCAGGAACTAGAGGTAAGTGTTGGGTAGTGGAAAGAACGCTATTCAGGTGACAGGAACTCCCAGTAATGATCATGGTTTTTATGGGCTTTGTTTTCTCATTACAATAACCAAAACACCTTTGAAAAGATGTCATAAAAATTGGGACTGTTTCATATAATTTTGTCACTTTGCCATATCACTTTTTTTCCTTTGTTGCATTCCCTACCTTTTAAATTCCTGTCAGAGGGTACTCAACCTGACAATCCCACTGTATCAGGCAGAACACTGGCTACCACAGGAAGGTAGCTTTGGAACTCTCAGTCAAGTCTTTGATCTGTGAAATATTATGTAGGTTCTTTTTTGAATAGGGGCCATTTTTACCTAGTTTTTGGATTGTTATGCACTGAATGTGTTGCCCCAAAATTGATGTGTTGTAGTTCTAACCCCCACTGTGGCTATATTTGGAGATGAGCTTCTAAGGAAATAATTATGAGCTCAGAAGGGTGTAACCCTGATTTGATAGGATTAGTGTCCTTAAGAGACACGAGAGAGCTTGCTCCCTTCCTCTCCAAGTGCACACGTATTGAGGAAAGGCTACATGAGCACACAGCCTTTACAATCCAGGAAGAGAGTTCTTGGAAACCAAACGGCACCTTGATTATGGACTTCCAGCCTCCAGACTTGAGAAAATAAGTGTCTATCATTTAGGGCACCCAGTCTATGGTATTTTGTTATGGCATCCTGAGCCAACTAATGTAGATGGCAGGAACATGGATTATCTTAGAACTTTTCTGTTGTTAAGTATGTAAGGGAAGGGGTGTGTGTGTGTGTGTGCGTTGGAGGTGGGGTTTAAGGGATGGGAGTACGTAAATATTAGCTGTTTTACAGGGTACTTTTTTTCTTGCCTTAACTGAGAATAGCCTTTCTCTTGAGGATACCACTTAGTCACAGTTCCCAAAGCAAAGGCTGTGCATTCTTTCATTAAACCATGTATCTATGGCTCAGAGCACTGTGGGTATTTTCTTAGTTCTCACTGCTGTTTCTCTCCAACAAATGCTTGCACTATGTGAAGTTCATGAAACAAGGTTATATCATACTCATCTTGTCCTTCTATTATTTCTCATTCTTCTGGTTATACCTCCTTACTCATGAAGGGCTTCAGTATCTGAGCCACAGTCCTCTTTTTCTCATTGCTGCCGTCACCACAGAAAACTTAGCTGTACTGTGAATATCCCTTCCAGTAACTCAAGCTGAAAGCTCTTTGGCTTCTTCAAATTTTAGTGTCCTTCATTTTCATTTCGTATCAATAGCCTATCTGTATGGTCATAGTCTGTGCCTAATTCAACATCTGAAAATGTGCCACAAAAATGTAAAACTTTATTATGCCAATCTTTGGTTACATTTTCCTGTTTATCTAGGTCTTTCTTTTTCTTTCCCTTCCTTTCTTTTTCTTTCTTTCTTTCTTTCTTTCTTTCTTTCTTTCTTTCTTTCTTTTCTCTTTTTTCTTTTTTCGGTTCCACCTTACCTTTTCTTTTAACTCATTAAAACCTCCAGAACTTGGACCTCTTCCTTTTGTGTCCAAACATCCCTCTTCTGTGGCCTAGACTAGACACTCATGTGTCACCTCAGACCCTCCTGTGCCAGGCATCCTTAACTATTGACCCCCTCTGTTTTTCTCCCACCACTATCTAACCAATCTTTAGCCTTGGCTATGTCCAACCATGTGTCTTATCCACTCCTACACTTGGGGCTGGCCCTTCATGGTGACACAATTCTGCTAGCTGATGCCTCTACGGTTCCAAAATCTCTAATGTAGCCTGGGCCATTAAGAGCACTTGGCTTCCAGAGCAGAGGGCTCAGAGTTAATTGTATTCATCTGTTGAATCTGTGTTATCACTGTTGGTCCGAACAAAATCCTTCTAGTTAGCTCGCTCTTTAATTGTTTAATTCATTCCTTTTTTATCCATATCCTCTACTCCTATTTCCCTACTCCTCATAAACAACCATTTTTATTGTATACCTTTTTATTTGAATGTAGTTTCACAATATGTGTATAGGTTTGTGACCATTTGTTTTTCATTCACACAACTGATGTTATTGATTTCATTCTTGTTCTTTTTCACCAAGTACTATATTTTATTTATTTATTTACTTATTTAGAGAGAGAGAGGTGAGCACAAGCAGGGATGGGATGGAGAGAGAGAATCCCAAGCAGACTCCACACTGAGCGTGGAGCACAACGCGGGGCTCGATCCCATGACCCCAAGGTCGTGCGCGACCTGAATGGAAATCAAGAGTTGGATGCTCAACCGACTGAGCCACGGAAGCGCACCACCAAGTACTATACTTCGAAGATAATTATGTAGCTATATGAATATGTACCTCTAGGGTACTGTGTCTTTCAGCTGCATAATCCCTCACGGTGCTCATCCAACACATCTCACTTATCCTTTCTCCCCGTGATAGATACTCAGGTGGCTTCCAGCTCTGCCACCACCAACAGTGATATGATAATGAATTTCCTCATTATATATCGGCTAGTGGACACAGGTAATAATTTCACTGGGATACATCCAAGGAGAAGAATTCCTGGGTCAGAGTATGCATATATTTATTTTAATCAAGAAGAGCCAGAAAGCTTTCTGGACTGTTCTAATGTTCCTTTTATCAGTGAATAACATTTCTATTGAATCTATATATCATCATCTATCTCAAAAGAATATGTATATATTGTCAGATATTAAACTTGCTACTATAGATTGCCTCGCTTTATTTTGGTTTGTATTTGCCTGGTATATCTTTTTCCCTTGTTCCTGTTTAACCTTTCTGGGTCTTTTTGCTCTGAATGGCTCTTAAAGGCAACATATTATCATTAAATTCATTCTGAGAGTCTCTTTAATTGGTGAGATAAAACATTTACTTCTAGGGGCGCCTGGGTGGCACAGCAGTTAAGTGTCTGCCTTCGGCTCAGGGCGTGATCCCGGCATTATGGGATCGAGCCCCACATCAGGCTCCTCTGCTGGGAGCCTGCTTCTTCCTCTCCCACTCCCCCTGCTGTGTTCCCTCTCTCGCTGGCTGTCTCTATCTCTGTCGAATAAATAAATAAAATCTTTAAAAAAAAATTTACTTCTAGTGCAATATTAAAACTTAGTTCTATCTCAGTATTTCATATTATGTATTTATTGTACTTTCTGTCTTTACTCCTTACTTTCTATTGTATGTATAAAATTTACTATGGCTGGGTTAAAAGTTATATATTCTATTTTTACTCTTAAGATGGTTAACCTTAATTACAAACATGTTCATATATATTTATCCTAATAGGGTAAGTATTTGAACTTACCAATATTTGTATATTTATGGCAGATTTGGAAATGGGCTGCTCAGATCTCCCTTCAAGAAAAAACTTTGTATGAAATGTGATTAGCTGATAGTCTCCAGCTGTTAGCTCCTGTAGGCTCTGCCTCATTTGAACTGACATCACATTCCTTTTAGGGAAGCCTCCAGCCAATGGTACAAAGAGTTAAGGATATCTGCCCTTTGTGGGACTTTTCCAGTGGGGAGTCTTTGCCCTGGAGCTCCCCACTGATCTAGCAGAGACTGTCAGGCCTGCCTCATGGTCTGGAATTTTCCCTGACAAATTGTGCTTTTTCCTCTTTTCTTTCACAGGTGCTATTCCCCAATAATAAGCCTTTTATATTTCAAACTCTTGTCTTGGCATTTATTTTCCAGAAAACCCAACCTGCAATAGTTGATGATGAGTTGTCCAAGAAAGCAGCAAAAAGATAGGAGTTTGGAGCTGGTTCACTCACTAGAAGGTGGTACATAGACCCTGGTACTAAGTGGCAAACCAATTGATAATGCTTTCACTGGTGATGAAATAGGATGGTGTGCTGGTGGATGGAAATGTACTGGTCAGTGTGATCATTCAGGAGTTTGAAATAACAGGAAGAATGATAAATCTGAAGATAATAGAATTGGATTGTTGTCAGTAAATTACATTGACACCCTGCAGTTGGATAATGAAAAACTGAGATCAATTAACAGAGGATTGCAAACCAAGTAATAGAGCACGTCTCTTCGATAGCTTACAATGAATTGACTGACTTGGGGGGCATTCTTTGGGATATACAATTTAATTTCCTAGTAAGGGCTCCAGGGGGTGATGCAAACTTACTGCTAGGATGGTTCCAGGAAGTTGCAAAAGCAGTGGCCCAATGAGTGACATTAAAATGCCTGAATTGCCATAGTAGACATTAGAAAAAGGTACTAAAGGGTTGGGAAGTTGTACATGCTGAAATTGGATATATGAGGCCAGAAGACTCAATAGAGGACTGTGTTTCACAGGGAGGCTTGGAGGACACACCATTCACCAAGGCCATCAGGAATGGGCAGGTAAAAGGGTCACCAGCATCACCAAGAGGTTCAGTTAATGGCCTTCCTCTGGTAGCCAGGGCTGGTGGTAGGAGAAGCTATCACAGAACTTGTCTCAGTGATAGCAAGGATGATAGTGCTCCTAAGTGTTTAGAACAGATGATGGTGGTTAACTAGGTGGTCAGGATTATCAAAGCAAACAACAAGCCTGAGGTAGCTGCCAAGGGAACCTAACCAGTTGAAAGTTACGGAGATTATCATCACCATTAGATGTGAGCAAGCAGAGCCCCTGCCATGGGCCCTGTGCTTTGGAGTACCTTAAGTTTCCTCTAGTGCCCTGTACCAGCTGGGGATGGGACTGCCATCCAGGCAGGATACTGCAAGACTAGACCAGGTCCCACTGGCTCCAGTTACCATTTTTCCTCTTTCAGAGCTCTTTAGCCCTCTATCCTACATCTGGGGTCAACAATCGGATGCCCCAGCAAGCCTGTGGACTCATGCTTCTGAGGTGATCCTGGAGCCCTGTGGCCAGTCCTCAGTTATAGACGCCAGTTGGATGAATGGATCACTCCTGCTCATCATGGTATTTCTTTCATGGGATCATGACAGCAGTGTGCCGATAAAAGTTTTAACAACTAGCTCTCTCACAAAAAAACTCTATAAAGTTTGCCGATTCTGAAGGTGTAAATATTCTCACGGTAACCAATTTCAGGCTACTACCATGAAGTCATTGAAAGCAGAGCTGGGAAGAGATGTTAACAGTTGGGTCTCATGAGCTAGTACCAGCCACCTCTAGCATATCAACAGATCATTTAAGACTACTACCTAAATAGTTCTGACATGCTGCTTTTGGAGTGACTGACTCCTGTAGTATCAGAATGAACTTAGGATGCTGGCCTACCAGTGGTCTACTCCTGATTCTTGCAATTGAACCACATGTAGGCCCATGCATTGATCTCACCTATATATGTTTTGACAGTACCAGCTCTGTCCTACAGCACCCAAGGGCATTTGGCATGGTTTTAGGCATCCTTTACTCTGCTATCCTTCCTCCTACTAGTACCCAGAGTGTTCACTCCACTCCCTCCTTTGGCTCAGGAAGTTCTCTTGGGGTGATTGCACCTATCTCCTTTGAGGGTTTTCAAGACTATTTCCCTGTGATAACAAAGGGTCCTTCTGACTTATGTCTTCTTTTGCCTCTGATGAACATGGATCACAATTGAGACATGCCAGATGAAAGACAGACAATCCTTTTGCAAATAAGACCATTCCCTCACTCCCATGGGTTCTTCATCTATTCTTCCTGCTGGTGGTAGTATGTGGAAGACAGTGATGTCAAATAAAAAGGGCCTATATTCTTGAAATGCAATGGTATGGCCTAAAGAGTTCAAGAGAAGACATGGTTGGAAGATACTTTATTCTACACTTCTGCTATAAAACTGCAAATGGTAAACTTAACTTTCACACTTTATTGTTCACATTTTTTTTTCATACTCTGGGTAAGACTCATTTTTGCAGTTACCATCAATAAAGCACAGGAATAACTTGTAGAGAGTCAGTGGAAGCCAGTATTCTTGGAAACTACAAAGGATGATGCAAGATCATAAGTAATGATGTAACGAGCATTAAATAAATGGTATAAAGGAACTGCAGGCAGACAAGATTTTATTGTTTCAAAGCACTCCGAAGAGCCATCACATTGTGATTAATAACAGTGTTGCTGCCTTTTTGTTTTTTTAACAGTAGAAAATCTGAAATTAGCCAGAAATGGTGCATTTGAGAATAAAGAAGAGATTCTTTACACAAAGAATCACAAACACAAAGAGATGGTTTCTGGACACTACAAAGAATCCTTATGTGCACTGATTGGGCAGAAAAACAGTATGTGATTACCTCTTCTCTAGCCATTATGCTAAATCTTCATTGATAAGTCACTACACATGGACCCATGATTTTTGTAATACACTTTAAATCTAATTTAAATACAGACTGGGCTCTACAAAACATTTGCTCGAGTCCTACACACCTAAGGATTGGCTCTGGTGAAGATGTTTAATAGAAAATAGTATCCCCTGGGGTAAAAAAGATGAGCATACTATATGTAAATAAGAGCAAAACTGGATGAGCAGAAGCCTGAGGACAGTTTCGCTAATAAAAATCTCCTGCCCAATCATTAGGACCAATTTTCAAATTTGAAATCCATTTACAAAAGAATTGGCCTGATCCTCAGGGGGATGGTAAGTACAACACCATAGTTAAATAAAACTGTAATGACTTGCCAGTCCTTATTTGAAGAGACCTACATTGAGATTGTACACTGGAGGAAGAGGATTTGCCTGGAAAATCTGAGGTCTGTTGATCATAGAGTAATAACTGGAAACAGAAGTATCATGATGGTTCCCCCATTAGAGTGGGGACATATAGAAATCCACTTTAAATGGAGTCCTTGTCAAAGTCTGGTGGTATTAGATCCATTGGGCTCATAAAACTTCTTAGTGGTAATTTCCCCAGTACCCATTGAAAACTTGGAATTGAGATATATGGAAGTTGGAGTACCTTCCATATTGGATCCTTGGCCTATGAGTGGTGTCAGTCATAATGGGGAAGGCCATGTGGAAGCCTTTGGCACTTCCCCTACCCAAGCCAATACAATAATCAAAAATATTATTGCATCCTGAGGAAGATGGTGGAGATTAGTCCTACTCTTAAAGATCTAAAGGATGCAGAAATGGTAGATGCTGTCATATCTCTAATTTGCAGTTTGGCTCTTGCAGAAAGTGGACGGCTTTCTGCAGGGCTTGCAGTTTTTGAAGGCCACAGCCTGTTGCAGCCTCCTTTGCCCAGCAAAGTAATAAAGCTGTTGTTCCTCTTTATCCCAAACTCTGTCTTCATGTTATATTTTGGTTCCAAAGCACGGAGGTTGGTTTTTGACGACAATAGTTCATCTGGGACAAAATATGAGCAGTACCAAAAGATATGAGCAGATTGAGCAGATAACCTATCCCCTATGTCATCATATTTGCACCATTGTCCCTCTTTCAATTCACACCTATGGTCATATGGGAGGTCCCATCTGACCAACAAAAGAAAGGAGAGAGAGCCTCAACTTGGTTTATAGACTGGTTGGCTTGGTATGTAGATGTACGCTGGATGTGGACAGCAGCTGAATTACTGCTCTACTCAGGGTGACCACTGAGGGTGGTCTTGAAAAATAGTGGTGGAAGAAAACATTCCCAGTGAACAGAGTACTGTATGGTACAGTAGGCTATCTACTTTGGGTGGAAGGAAGTTACACTATATAAGGATTAGTAAGCAGTGACAAGCTGGTCAGAGATGAATAAAGATTGAGAGATCAGTGACATCTGAGACAGAGACACATAGATGAATTTATGGGAGTGGATAAAAGTATAAAGATCTTTCTATCACACATTAACATGCCCCAGATAGAATCCATCATCGAAGAGGCACTAACCAATCAGGTAGATGAAATGGCTTGGCCATTGACATTAGCCAGGCTTTACCAGTGGCCACCCTGGGGCTACCATGATAGGCACACGAAGTGGCCATATTAGCAGTGATCGAGGCTATGCGTGGGCTTAATAACACAAATTCCTACCTACCAAGTTGGATCTGCTGCCTTTGAATGTCCAACCAACAAAAGAGAACAACCCTGAGCTTCTGGGATGGCCTAAGTCCTCTTTCATAGGTGTTACTTTCCAGTGATCCTTTGTACTCCCAACTCGGTCTCTGTGTCTGTTTCCCAGAGAACACCTCCTGGGACATGTCTTTTCCAAGAAGGCATTATTTGTGGTGGTTCTTCCAAAAATATATCATGCTCCTAAAAACCACTATTTCACCCCTGTACCTCCCTCTCTCTCTAGCAGTTGATCTTGCCTCCAATTTAACAAAGAATCAAAAAGTCCCACCACATCACATCTTCAAAACTCCAAGTATTATGTATCCTCATCATCTGCTTTTCTGCAGCTTTAGAAGTAGAGATGCTTTAATGCCCTTTATCTCGTTCAATACCAGTGCCTCCCTCTGTGTCCTCTCCTTTATGTTCAGTATTTCCCCTTTAATAGCCTTCCTCAAAGGACATGAGAATACTGAAGTTTCTTACCTTAAAACAGAGAAACAAAATAACAATAAGTAACTACTTCCCTTTACCTGCACACTTCTATATTTAACTTCATAGCCAAAGTTCTTGAAAGATTAGTTTACTCTTGCCATCTCCACTTCTTCACCTTTGTATTAGAGTTCTCTGGAGAAACAGAACCAATAAGAAATATGTATAAAATAATGTATTGGCTCACATGATTATGGAGGCTGAGAAGTTCCATGATCTGCCATCTGCAAGCTGGAGACCAGGAGAGCTGGTAGTATAGTTCAAAGCCTGAGAGCCCAAAAGCCAATGGTGTAGGTTCTCCACTCTGGATCTGAAGGCCTGAGAACCAAGAGCATCCAGGGCAGCAGAAGATTGATGGCCCAGCTCAAACAGTGAGATAAGAGAGCACATCTTCCCTTCTTCTGCCTTTTTTGTTCTGTTCAGGCCCTCAACAGATTGAATGATGCCCATCCACACTGGGGAGGGCCATCTGCTTTACTCTGTCTACCAATTCAGATACTAATCTCTTCTGGAAACACCCTCACAGGAGCACCCAGAAATAATGTTTAACCAGCTATCTGGGCAACTCTTGGCCCAGTCAAGTTAACACATAAAATGAACCATTATAACCTTCAACTTCCTCTTTCACCTATTATGGTTTTAGTTTGTTTGTTTGTTTGTTTTGTCAGAACAAAGGTGTTTTAAAAATGAATATGTGGTATCCATTCTAATGAGAGCAGAGAGTTTCTTTATTGGTTTTCTTTATAAATCAACCAATGTAAAATTTTTGGTGAAATCTAAACTTAAATAAATTTCCTAAGCACTTGGCAAGAATCAATCTGTCCCCTCACCTCTGGTTAGGAAAGGGAAGCCCAAGTCTAGTGAAGCTGATCAGGATACACTGGGCAGGTCCATGGCCTAGATACTCTTCTTGCACTAATTCCACGGAGACCCTTTCCGTTCTCCATGGACAAAGGTTAAGTTTCTAGTTCTTCAAGTCCCTGTAGTAAGGCTGGAGTCAGAGTTGGGGGTTGGGCGGTAGGGCTGGTGCAACCAAGGAAAGAAAGGTTAAGTGACTAGTCTGACCCCCTAATATTGACACACATCACCTTGTCCTCCTACCTCCCTCCTCTCCAGATCATTTCCATTCACTGACACTGACCTCAAGTACATATTGATCCCAGTATTTGACACTACAGCACATATGACCACTTGGCTTAACCTTCTGTAAAATTCCATAGGCCTTCCTGCTATTGAGATTCAGATGCTCTTTTAAATTCAGGCCAGTTTCCTAGGTTCTGCTTTTGTGATGGCCTCAGGGATTCAGCCTCCCTTCCTTTCTTCTTCCTCTTGTTTTAAAAAAACGCACCACTTTATTTTTTTCCCCTTATTATTATAAAGACAATACCTGTTCATTGGAGAAAAATCAGAAAATAGAGAAGCCAACAAATTATTTAAGAACCTATTTTCATTTTGGTATATATATTTTCCAAACTTCCATTATGCATGGTTATCATGTGTTTGTTTATAGGTGTAAATCTATTGCATTAGTTCATAGAAATGAGCACACAGGCAAACAGACACAAGGACACACACACACACACATACACACACACACACACTACAATTGACCACGTTTGTTTTATAACCAGCATCTGTTTTTGCTTTTTAGGAGAATAATTTTGTTTCATACTATATCGTTTTTAATAGCTGCCTAGAATTCCATTCTATAGTTAGACCACAATTTGCTTTGCTAAGCTCCTATTCTGGATATTTTGGGTTCCTAGATTAAAAAAAAAAAGGCTTTATTAATACTGCTGTGACAAACATCCTTATGTCTAAAGCTTTGTGTACATTATCAGTTTCAATCCTTAGAAGTAGAATTCTGGGTCTAATGATGTGCATAATTAAAAAAAATATTTTATCTATTTATTTGAGAGAAAGAGCACAAGCACGAGCAGGGGGAGGCGCAGGGGTGGGGTAGAATCTCGAGCAGTCTGCGCTGAGCCTGGAGCCGGAAGCGGGGCTCAGTCTCACGACCCTGAGATCGTGACCTGAGCCAAACCGAGAAGGACGCTTAACTGACTGAGCCACTCAGGCTCCTCGATGTGCATATTTTTGATTTTTCTTTTTGTATTTACTTCCAGAAGACTTGAACAAATTTTTACTCCTACCTGAAATTTGAAGGTCCTTGCAACGCTGGCTAATTATTAAAAAAACAGCCAATCCAACAAGTCCCAAACGGTATCCTCTTTCCTTCATTAAAGCTTTAGCCACCCACTCTATTTCCCACCCCCTATATTCTGGAGATTAGATTCCCACAAAGAGCTGTAGGGTAGAAGGCAGCCCATCTTTATTGCACAGGCATGCCTTGCGCCGCACTGGGCTAAGTTCTGGGAATGCTTAAGTAAATACAGTAATCACCCCTTCTCCGCAGTTTCGCTTTCCCTGGTTTCAGTTACCCCGGTCAGCCGCCGGAAACATGATCCTCCTGGCCAATCAGCGGAAGGTCAATAGTACGTCACACTACGTCATAATAGCTGCGTCACTCACTTCATCTCCTCACCTAGGCATTTTATCGTCTCACATCACCACACGAAGACGGTGAGTACCGTACAATAAGATATTTTAAGAGAGACAGACCACATTCACATAACTTTCATGACAATATGTTGTTATAATTGCTCTTTTATTACTAGCTGTTGTTAACTTCTTACTGCACCTAATTTATAAGTTAAGCTTTATCACAGGTATGTATGCATAGGGAAAAAATAGTGTGTATAGGGTTCAGTACTAGCCTTAGTTTCTGGCATCCACGGGGGTCTTGGAACGTAGCCGGCCTGGGTAAGGAGGGACAAGCATAGCGCTTTTCAGGTTACCTTACATTTGAGTTCAAGGGGACTGAAGGCAGGGCTTTAGAGGGACTAAGAAACACATTCTTACAATACTGTGAGTCAAGAGTAATAGTGGGGGGTGGGGGGCGCCTGGTGGCTCAGTAGGATGAGCGTCTGCCTTCAGCTCAGGTCATAATCCGGGCTCCTGCGACCCAGCGCCGCGTCCGGCTCCCTGTTCAGCGGGGAGTCTGCCTCTCACTCTTCCGCTGCAGCTCCCCCTGCTTGTGCGGGCATGTGCGCTCTCTCTCTCTCTCTCTCTCTGTCAAATAAATTTGAAAAAATCTTGAAAAAGACTAATAGTGTGAATGAGCTATTTGGGAACCCTCACCTTTGGGAAGTGACGTCAGCTCTGAGGGTTAGGTCTGTTAACTCAGTGTCAGAGGTAAGACAAACCAAGATTAGGCATTAGCCAGGCATAAAAATGGGTTTTTGGAAAGGGATAACAGTATGTGCCAAGGCAAGGAAGTGGGCTTGTTGGGAACAGCAAGGAGCCTGGTATGGCTGCAGCAGAGTGTGTAAGTTGGGGGAACGGCAGTAGAAATTGGGTTATGAGAGTAGAAAGCAGCAGAATTTGGGTTATGCCGGTTGGCAGAGGTTGGCTGTCAGTATTTAGGATTCTTTCCTTGTGGGTGTTGAGGAGTGCCGGAAGGTATTAAACAGAGTCCCATGGTTAGCTCTGCGTTTCAGAGAAGTAACAGGAGGCAGCATGGAGGGTCAGCTGCAGAGGCTGCTGACTGGAAGCAGGGAGGCCAGCTAGGAGTCTAGTGCAACGGTCCACGCAGCCAGACAGCAAGTGCTCACGCATGAAGAATGTGGAAGGAGAGGAGGGTTGATTAACAGAGGTGGGGCAACCCCCTCGGGTCCCCTCTCTCTTTGGGAGTTTTGTAGATCGCTCAGTAAACTTTACTATCATTCAATTAAGAAAAAAAGGGTAACACATTTGATAGAGCATTTGGGCTATTTGGGCTGTTGAGTGTGAGAGAGGTGGAGTGTTCTGCTGTGGGCCATCCGGTTGAGTAGTGAGGCCATTTTAGCTTTAGAATCCCTTCGGTTCTACATTCCTAACTGTTTCCTTTGTCTTATGGTCCCCCTGCCCCATACTCTATGAATACATTATGCTGCTTTGTCATATACTGCAAGAAAAATGACTTCTGTGGAATTAGGAAAGGTTAGGAAAAGGTGAGAAGGAAGCTCGGAGAGGAGTTAGAAATTAAGATTAGGGGGTGCCTCGGTGGCTCAGTTGGTTAAGTGGCTGCCTTCTGCTGAGGTCATAATTCCAGAGTCCTGGGATGGAGTCCTGCATCAGGCTCTTGCTCAGTGGGGAGCCTGCTTCTCCTTCTCCCTCTGCCTGCTGCTCCCCCTGCTTCTGCTCTCTCTCTCTGTCAAATAAATAAAATCTGAAAAAAAAAAAAAAAAAGAAATTTAGATTAGCCAGGCTGGAGATAAAATGATGAAAAGATGATATAAACGGAGGTGATGAATGTTTATTACCTTTATTGCGGTGATGGTCTTATGGGTGTGTGCATATCTCCAAGATCATCAAATGGTATATATTAAATATGCCCAGTTTTTTGTATATCAGTTATACCTCAGTAAAACTGTTTTTTTTTTTTTTAAATTAAGCAAACCATTAGGGGTTTGGATAAAGTGGACAAGGATCTAGCTGTTCATAAAATCCTGAAATACCAAATTAGGAGCTAACCATGAATATATAAAAAGGGAAATTTCAGACATTATTGCTTAGTAAATGTAGGGACCTTGTGACAATGAGCGGAGGTATGATCTAAAAATACTAGAAGAGTCAAGAAAGTTTAAGTCACAAGTGAGAAACCTCCAGACTGAAGCTTAGGAATGGCCTTTAATTCAGTTATACCTGGTGCAGGGGTAGACTCGATAACCCACAAATGCCTACAGGTGTGAAAAAACATCATGGTTTGCATATTTGGGGGCAATATCCTAAAAGACCACAAGGTGGTAATGTCATTACACAAGTCTGTCCTTTATTCTGGTTGCTTCCTCTTTTTCTGTTTTTATTTATGCCTTTATTTCTCTGTGTTTCAGTCCTTTTAATTTCTCTGCCCCTTTCTGCCTTACATGTCCTCCCTTTTCTGTATCTTCCTTAACTGTCATCATTTGAAGTAATGCAATTTTTCCATTATTCACTGAATAGAACTTTGTCACAGAATTAAACAAAACATATTGTAGAAAAATGGAAACCTGTATGAAAGGGCACAGAATAGTATAATGAATCCCTATGTGCCTATTTTCCAGCTGCAAAGTTATCAGTTCATGGTCAATCTTATTTTACTTATATCCCCACCCATTTCCCTGTTATTCAGATTATTTTGAAGCAAGCTCCAGTTCTGTAACAAGTTCATCTGTAAATATGTCTGTATGTATTTCTCATACAAAACAGTGCCAATATTACTCCAAAAATGTTAACAATTCCTTAATATTACAAAATCCAGTTAATGTTCCAATTTCCAATGCCTCTCTCATGTAAATTTTAAATATGATTTTCAGTTTGTCTTTTGGAATCCGTAGTCGGATAAAGTACATACACTCTGATTGGTTGATTTTTTTTTCTCATATTTTTTACTATACACATTCCCAGCCTTTTCTCTCTTTTTCAACTTGCAGTTTATTTGTTGAGGGAACTAAGTTATTTTTCCTGTAGTTTCCTAGAGTCTAGATTTTTGTGATTGATGTCAATTTTTAAAATGGGTAGTGAAGCATTTTGTAATTTTCTAAAACATTTTAAGATGAAGCTCACCAGTTGCTTTCTTTGTTTCTGTTGCTGAGCTTCTGAACACTGATGGAAAAAAATTACACACCTGCACAATTTGTGGCACCAGTATCAATACAGATCAGATCTATTGTCCTGTTTCAAACCTCTGCAGTTCTTCCTAACCTGGAAGGCATATTCTTTCTGCATGGACCGCACTGGTGATCTTTTCTCATTTATCTTAGATTGACTTTTCCATTGGTCCTTGTGTTCTGGTCTCACTGTCCTAAAATAATTCATGGTGTGGGGCATGTGGGAGGGGTTCCCTGCCTGCTGGTCCATGTATCCTGGTGCAAGGTTGCCTCTGTCCAGGATTGATGCCTTCTTCTAATGTGCACAACGGGGTCCATGAGCTCCTGGTAGCCCCACTCCTGCCTCCTCTATGAGTGTCAGCAATTTGCTTTCAGTCCTCACCTCTGTGACTCAAATTATTTTGTCTAGAGGTTCTAATGGTCAAAAGCAAGTGGCCCATCTTCCATGTTCTTTTTATAGCTAAGGGCACAACTGAGCATCCCCAAATGTGCCAGGCTCTATTTTTCTGGACTCTGTCTTTTGGTGTTTGCAGGAACACCACTTCTTCCAGTTCTCCTCTTGATTTTTTTACTGTTGCTTCTTTGTTTCTTTGGCTGGCTTCTCCTATCAAAATCTGTGGTTGCTTATGGCTTCCTTGACCCCCCCCCCCACCATAGGCTCTGCCTGTTTTTATCCATTTCCATAGCTTCAGCACCATCTCTAATTCTGTGCTGATGCCTCCGGACTTTCTAAAATTAGTCTCAACTTTTCTCTTGCACTGCAGTCCCCCAACTTTAAATGGCCTGCAACATACATCAATCTGGAATTCTGCAGGCACTTCGAAACAGTTCTGTTTTGTGAATTCTGGATCTCTGTCACCATCCATTCAGTTTTCCAAGCTAGATATTTGGGTCATCTAACACTCTCATCTATTAAATCCAATCAATTCCTAAAGTCTTTTAAATTTACTTCATTGATTCTAAATATACTTTTGGAGGTTCTATGGGACAGTGTCCTAGGCACTAGGGATCAGCAAAAATCTTGGCTCTCATGGGACTTATAATTCAGCGGGAGGTAGAGAATACACAAATCATTAAGTAAATACATAGCATAAAAGATGATTTTATGTAATGTGGACAAATTTTTAAGTGTATCTTGTGCTGGCCTTTCCTTTCCACTGGTACTGCCACTGGTCTGGCTCAGGCTTTCTCTACATCTCTTTTTCCCTGTTGTCCTGGTCTCCAAATAGGTACCTTTGCTTCTAGTTTCTCTCTACTGTACTCTATTATCCATACTTCCACTTGGCTAATATTCCTTAAAATAAAAAGTCAGCATTTTTTTTTTTCCTGAAAAGCAGTGGGCTCCCTTACTGGAAAAATAATATCCAAACTTTTTGGCATGGCAATTAAGGCCCAAATTAACCTTTTTAATCTCCTGTTACTGCCCACTCTATTGGTGTCATGTCAAGCTTCTTGACTTTCCTGGTACGTGTCCTTTTCTAACACTGTACTTTATTTATTTATTTAAAAACATTTAAAAAATATTTTATTTATTTATTTGAGACAGAGTGAGAGTGAGAAAGTTCAAGAGGGAGAGGAAGAGGGAAAAATAGACTTGCTGCTAAACAGGGAGCCTGATGTGGGGCTTGATCCCAGGACCCTGAGATCATGGCCTGAGCCGAAGGCAGCCACTTCACCGACTGAGCCGCCCAGGTGCCCCCTCTAACCCTGTACCTTAAACCATTGCGTGTTCTGCTGCCTTGAATATTCTTCATCACATTTACAGCTTGAATCTCACCCGTCTCGAGAAGCTTTCTTCCATCTTCCAGGTTGAGTTAGCTATTCCATCCTCCATGCTGGACCACCCCACTGTTCTTAGTTCTGTAATAGCTTTTAACATGTTTTCCTTGGAATTAAAACCCCAGGTAGAGATGGGGCAGAAACATTGTCTTCTGCTTCCATGTGACTCATCCGTCCATGTGTTCTAGGACCAACTGCCGAAGTTCCCCTGGGGTGAAGAAGAAGGCCCAGGCTCTGGGGCCAGGAAGGCCAGGGTCTGACTCCTGGGCTGGCCACTCACTAGCTGGGTGACTTTGGGCAAGTTACATACACTTCCAGGGCCTCAGTCTCCTCATGTTTAAATGGATGTTGGTAATTGAATGTATCTCACAGAATTGTAAAGATTGGTGGTAATAGTGCATATAAATTGCTTCACACAGTGCATGGTAACCATGCTTGCTCAGTAATACTAGCTTTAACAGATGCTTGTAAGACAAATGGAATTAGCATAACCCGTATGATCTCCACCCAAATGATTATCCTGTAAGTTAGTAGCCCCCAGGAGAAAAAGAAAAGATCATTCACCACTGGTTTAGAGGAGACAAAGGGAACAATTCCATCAAGTGTAATTAAGGGGATCTGGGAATACTTTGATAGCGTACAATCCGGTTTATGTCTCCATCTGGGTCTAACCTGTACCCTTCAATGGGAAACAAAGCCTCGGTGGCACTTTATTTAGGGCATCATCAGACCTGTTATAAACTGAGGCAAAGACTTTGTTTTGAGGAATTAAGGAGGGAGAGGATCTGAGGGAACCATTAACGAGCCCAGCTGCCATTTCACATGCGAGAAGAAACAGGTTCACCGCACACGCCTGTCAGGGAGGGGAGAGAAAATGTCAAGGATTGTACTGGGAAGGTGTTGGAACATTTTGTGTGAATGTGGATATTTGGATGAAATGCCTCTAAGGCCCCAAGATAGCACCACAGGCTGTAAATAGACAAGGGAGAAAGAAGCCAGAGGGGGCGTGTGCTGCTCTGTGATGAATACATAGATTGTATACAACTCAGATGGGTCAGGGGTCAGCGGGATAAAAAACGGCCTGTGTCCTTTTTTCAGAATGGCATCCCAGAAAAGCTATGACTAATTCATTCTGGATTTGATATTTCATTCTGCTGCTGCTACTGATTCTTCTAGAATGATTAAAAAAGGGTGAGTTAATGAGTATCTGCTTTACAGCATCACTGATACACTTGTAAGAGCCTCTGGTACTACAGCAAAACAGAATTCCTTGGATATTCTAATATGAATTGGAGATGTTCCGTTAGTATGGAGAGTATCAGGGTGTGTGTTTTCTTAGGTTGATCAGGAGATGACTCACGCTGTCACCTGGGAGAAATGTGTGTCAGCATCTCCCCCAGCCCTTAGCTCCTATTAATCACTGGCATTGATGTCACCCACTGGTGTTCAGCCTGGAAGGATCTGCAAAAGGTTAATCTTTCACAGTTTCTTGGGATTTGGAGGGCAGCATTCTGAAAACCTAGTTTTAATTTTGATAAATGAATTTAGCAAGTAGTTAATCCCTGAAAAGGACTAAGATTTACAAATCAGTCAAGAGATGAAGTTAGCAATTTATTAGACACATGGGATGCTTCAATCACAAAATAAGCACTTTGGCAAATCGAAGGGGAAGTAATCGAATGCCGCATATGGAGATAAATTTATTACTAGGATTTGCCCCTTCTCTCTGTAGAGACATAGTCTGTCTTTCCTTCATCAGGAGACCTTTTTTGGCAAACCCAGCTGTGCGCTGGTCACTCTTCTATTTTTACCTCTTTCAATGCTTGGTGTATTACTTAAAATAACAGAGGTTCCTTGGGAAAAGTTTTGCTCAATCTCGCCGTCCGGCATGTTTGTTCTCCTGAACAATTTATCCCGTGGATACAATGACGGTTGTAACTGACCATGTTTCCTGTATCCCATTGACTTCAGGGACAGAATGAAACTTTACCCTATCTGGCAACAATAGATGAAGATGTGGTATGAATTGGAATGTGCTCATCTTCTCCCCTAAATTTTATTTTTTGCCTTTTGCCTTTTGCTCTCTCTCAGCCATTTAATCAAAAGCCACGTGTGTCTATCTGTGGTGGGCTAGAGGAGGAGGGTCATGTGTTATTGTTGTTGTTGTTTTTTTCCTGGTTATAAGCTTTGTTCCTGGGCAAAGAATAGATGCTACATAATTTTTTTCAGATTAAAGAATTTCTGAGAGCATGCCATAGTATTTTGGAGTACTTTCTAGAGTTATTTTTTGCTACATATTCCCTGCTTCATCTCACAAATACTTGTTCAAGTAAATTACCCTCTTTTTTTTTTTTTTTTAAAAGATTTATGTATTTATTTTAGGGGGAGAGAGAGAGAGAGAGAACAAGTGCAGGGAGGGAGAGAGGGAGAGAGAACTTTGGCAGACTCCTCACTGAGCTGGGAGCCTGAGGTGGGGCTTGATCTCAAGACCCAGAGATCTTGACCTGAGCAGAAACCGGGAGTCAGACATCCAACTGACTGTGCCACCCAGAAGCCCCATAAATTGCCCTCTTTATCTTTCTTACTCTTCCCTAGAGCCATCCTTCTAAAATGCAGATCTGACCCTTCCATTCTAACATTGTTGTTCTTAAAAACCTTCACTCCTTCAGTGGTTTCTAACTGTTGCTAGGACAACGGCCACATTCCATATATGGCATACAAAGTCCTGTGTGACTTAGCCTCTATATCTTTAGCTTTCTCCCACTTGCCACCTGTCACTCTATGTTTCAGACGTCTTAAATAATTTGTGGTTTCCAGCTGTAATTAAAGTCTCTAGTCAGTTGAATTTCTGTGAGTCAAAACAGAGGTTACCCTAGGAGGGCCTGACCTAATCAGGTGAACCCATAAAAGAAGTTAAGAGAGATCTGAAGCATGAGAGAGATTCTCCTGTTGACTCTGAAGTAGTAAGCTGCTTGATGTAGGAGGACCTTGTAGTTAGAACCTGAGGACAGCCTCTAGGAAATGAGAGTGACCCCCAACCAATGCTCAGCAAGAATACTGGGACCTCAGTCCTGCAACCACAAGGAACTGAATTTGACCAACAAACTGATTGAGCTTGGAAGGGGATCCTAAGTCACAGATGAGATCACAGCCTTGGCCACACCTTGTTTTCAGCCTGGTGAGACCCTGAGCAGAGTATGTAGTTAATCTGTGACCAAACTCCTGACCCACAGGTGCTATGAAATAATTTTTTTAAAAGATTTTATTTATTTATCAGGGGGAGAGAGAGAGAGAGAGAGAGAGAGAGCGAGCATGAGCGGGGGGAGGGGCAGAGGGAGAGAGAGAAGCAGGCTCCCCACTGAGCAGGGACCCCGACACGGGGCTGAATCCCAGGATCCTGGGATCATGACCTGAGCTGAAGGCAGATGCTTAACTGACTGAGCCACCCAGCACCCCTGTTTTGTTTCATTTTAAGCTGCTATTTTTTTTGGTAATTTTTTCTTCGGTAACAGAAGACAAATGCAGAAGGAGGCGAAAAGGATGCAAGGAGGGAGAGAAGGAAAAGAAAGGAAGGAAGAGAAGGAAGGAGGGAGGGACAAAGGAGGGAGGAAGGAAGGAGGAAAGGAAGGAGAAAAGGATATTTATCATGGTTTCCATCCTTTGCTCTCTTTCCTAGGACAGAAAGATATATTTAACCACAGTTCATAAATCTCGAGTGTAATAAATAAGGCTTCATCAACTCCTATGTGGTTTTTAAGCTACTAGATTATACTTTATGGAAAGTTTAGGAAATTACTAAAGTACATTATAAGCCTGTGCCACCTTTGTTTTGGCTTATTTCTGTTAAAGTCGAAGGGCACTAAAATGTTAAGATTTCTAAGGGAGTTTGCTTATCTCTTTCCACCTTATTGAGATTTTCAGATTTTTACTTCCCTATAGGCTTTTCAACATCCTTTTGCACTTAAAATTTTTGTTTAAGACATACATGTTTAATGTATTTTTAAAGAGACGTGTATGGTAAATCACATCATATAGAAAATACCATATATGTGTACAGTTTAAAAACATCACTAAAATAAACAGTCACCTACATATTGCCCAATTAAAACATTTCATTTGGTATTAATTTGTATTTTCTCTATAACTAATGATTTGACATGTTTTAATGTATGTATGGTCTATTTGTACTTTATCTTCTGTGAGATGCCTGTGTCTTTTGTACATTTTTTTCTATAAGGTTGTTTGTCATTTTCCTCAAAGATTTATAAAGTTTCTTTATAAAATATGGATACAGATCTTTACTGAGTTATATGAGGTGAAAAGTATATGAGTTGAAAAGTTGAAAAGTAATCTGTTTCCAGATTGTAGAATAAGCTTTTACTCTTTTTAAAAAAAATTTTTATTTATTTAAGTAATCTCTATACCCTATGTGAGGGCTTGAACTCATGACCCCGAGATCAACAGTTGCATGCTTTTCCAACTGAGCCAGCCAGGCACCTCAATCTTTTACTCTCTTAATGCCGTCTTTTGTTGAACGGTAGTTTTAAATTTAAATGTAATAAAATTTATCTTACAGTATATTACATTTATCTTTTCCTTTATGGGTAATGCTTTTTTGTCATTAAAAAAAAACTTTCCCCTTTACAAAGATAGTTAGAAGATGTATTTACTTTTTTTTCCAAGTTTTAAAGTTTTGTCTCTAATATTTTTATTATTTTTAATATGCATAGCTAATTTTCCTAGCACCATTTATTGAGTGGTCTGTCCTTTCCCCAAGATCTATAATGTCAGATCTGCCATAAATCCAATTTTCATAAATGCCTACATTCTATTATATTCCATTTTTTCATTTTTCTGTTTTCAAACCAATGCCACCCTCTCTTAATTATTATAACTTTAATTCAAACTTTTCCTATATGGTAAATCATCTGGTTTTTCCTTTTCAGGAGTGTCTGGCCTGTTCTAGACCTTGACCTTTCATATGATTTCTCCTCAACATTTCATTATGAAAAGTTTCAAAAATGAAAAGAAGTTGAAAGAATCGTATAGTAAGCTAACACTTCTGAACCCACTAACTTAGATGCTGCAATGAACATTTTACTATATTGATTTGTCTCAAAGCAATCCATCTCTCTATTCATCCATTAATCTACATGTGATTTTAAAATAGCTTTTAATGACTCATAAAACCTTATTGGACTGTTAATGGAACTAACTTGAATATATAGAACTTGTTAGTGATAATTGACATGGTTGCAATACATACGTGTTTGTATGCAATACATACATAACCCATGAATGTGGTATATCTCTATATATCTATTTATATTTTGTGCCTTCCATTAAAGTATTATGTTTTTATTCTTAGTGATCTTACAAAGCTGTTTATTTTTTATTTTTTTAAATTTTTTTTCAACTTCTAATCCATTGTGAGTGTGGGACTTTATTTTTTTAATAATAATATTTTTTATTATATTATGTTAGTCACCATACAGTACATCCCTAGTTTTTGATGTAAAGTTCCATGATTCATTACTTGCTTATAACACCCAGTGCACCATGCAATACGTGCCCTCCTTAATACCTATCACCAGCCTATCCCATTCCACCTCTGCCCCCGCCAAAGCCCTCAGTTTGTTTCCCAGAGTCCATAGTCTCTCGTGGTTCATTCTCCCTTCTGTTTACCATACAAAGCTTTTGTTAAATTTATTCACACACTGTTTTAAATTGTTGGCTTTTAAAAGATATTTTTAAAAGTTATATATTCTAAATGTTCCAAGTATATAAAAGTGCAATTGACTTTTTAATATTAATATTAATTAATCAGCTACCTTGTTAAAATCTCTGAATAGTTCTAATGCTTTATCTATATAATCTTTTGAGTTTTCTATATATACATAATCGTACATTCTGTGAATAATGATGGTTGTTGATTTTTCCTTTTCAGTTCTCATGCTTTTGACTTCTTTTTTTTTCTTACTTTACTGGTTTAGAGAACTTGTATAATATGAACAGAAGTGGTGGTATCAGCCTTCTCTGTCCTATTTCTAATTTTAAACTTAATGCTTTAGAATTTTCACCATTATGTTGATGTTCGCTGTAGGTTTCATCTAGTGTGTGTGTGGGGGCAGATGTTTTAGTTTTGTAGCAAATTAGAAATTTATTTTTTAAGCAAATTATGACTCTCCATGCAGTTCTGAATGTTTTGGGATTGAAACAATGAATTTGGACCTCGAAAGTTTCTTTTTAATGATGACAAAATTTCTAAAAGGAAGATCTCTCTTTCTCATACTTTTATTTTTAGCTGCTCCCCCAAGTACCCACTCTTGACTGCCACCTTTGCCCTCAGCTTACTATTGTATAAGCACTCAACAAATGCCCATCAATTAATACCAAAAATTTATATGTATCTTGTCCTCAGAGCTGATGGTCCATTTTGAATGAAAAACTTTTACTGATCGGCTTTATTCTTGTTCATCTTAAAGCTGATGTGTTGCTTGAGTCAAACTGTGGATGTCTGTTTGGTTGTTTTTACATCTCACACAGAGCAACTGTCCCCACCACCCCCCCAAAAGGGAGGGAGACAAAATTTTTAGTTCTTTTAGTAATCAGAATTTCTGTGAGTTCTTGTAGAACTCTTTCCCAAAGAAAATCCTTAACTTCCAGCAATGAGCACAGGTTAGAATCAAGGTATCTAAATTGAGACAAAAAGGTAGAATGGGGAAAACTGGAAATATGACTCTTTTGAACTGTATTTCAATCCTGGTGATGAGCACAAATTTTTCTCTTTGTCTAGGCCTCCAAATTCGTCAGCTGTTGCCAAAATAATGCCACATACCAATCTGCCCTGAACTCAGTGGCTTACCACAGCATTAATTTTCCTAGCTCATGGGTCTGCAAGTTTGTTGGGGCATATCTGTTTCAGGATGCTCATTAATTGGCTTTGGCTCTAGGCTTTAGGTTGAGTTTAGGTTTGTTCCATATGTTTTTTAAATTCTCCTTGGATCAGCAACGCTATCAAGAATGCAAGATGACAAGTCAAATCATACAAACACACATAATTCCTCTACTTGTGTTACATGTGCTAATAACACATTAGTCAAAGCAAGTCATATGGCCAAGCCCGTTATCAATGGGGGAGGAGGGGAAGAAATGTACTTTCCCCACTACAGTGCATTGTAAGGTTCCACAGCAGAGAGAGGGAGGGAGTGAAGACCCAAAAACAATAATCAAATCTACCATAGCCTTTCTTATGATTAAATGAAATAACATATATAAAGTGCTTAAGACATGGTAAATGCTCACTAGGGTTTCCTATTACTATTGTTATGATTTTGTGTAAAACGAGAATTAAACTAGTTGATCTTTAGAATCCTTGGTATATCTAAATTTTTTATGATTTTGCTTTTCAGTTTACCATTTAAGATTTCTTCTCCCCCCCCTTGTCCCTCTGTTCCTTTTCTATTACAGTATAAATAATAACTTCAGTGTATGTTTCCAGATTTTGGCTTTAATTAATAAATCTCTTTGGTATCCTTATGATTATAGTCTTATAATACTCTCAGAATCTTTATCTGCTGTGAAATTCAGTGCAGTGCTTGGTTGAAGAAACATTGGTTGTTTATTTACTTTTCTGTGTCTGCATTGGTTGAATGTTATCTTGTGCAGATAACTGCTTTTGATTCAAAGAGGCAACATGATTTCAGACCTAATTACTACAGAAGTAATTACTCCTTGGCAAATGGGACCTGCCAGTCTGCCCAGACTTCAAATGTCAAAGAGCCAGCTGAATGCAGGGCATGTTCAGATCCTCTAATGGAAATCCATTGCCCTTCTCCGTCTGGCAGTTTAGACTAGGATTTTAGCCACCCAGTTGCAAAATGGGACTCTTTAAATCCCTGTTTCATCTAAGGCCTAAAGACAATAGAAGCACTGCATGCCAAGGGGGGGGTGCAAGATCACTTAAATGCATTTTGAGAAAATGGTAGTTATGAACTGATTTTATAGAGCATCCACTTCCAATCTACAGAGGAAGTTGGAGAGATCAAGAGGAGGTGGTTGCAGATATGAGAGGAGCTTTTAGAGATAGTTTTTAGTATGCTGCTTAAACTCCTCCCTTATTCAGATAGACTAAAGGAAAGACTTCTTATGTACCCCAAGTCAAGCAAAATGGGCTTCGAAGGGATAAATTGGAGATCCTGATATTGTTCTCTGCTGTCTGGGGGATGCAGTTGACTGGTGTCTGAGACAGGCTTGAAGCACCTAGAAGTAAGATGCTCTGGCTAGAGCTTCCTGCCTTGATGGTGGGACAGGGAATGACACATGAGTCTTTTCTGTGAATTGAATGTGGGTCACATGTGAGAAAGAAAGCTGGCTTCGAACTGCCTTAGAATGCTGCCCAGGTACCTTGGGGTACAGAGGGCAAGGGGAGCTCATCTGAGAAAGGCTGCAGGTGTATGGGGGAATTCAGGAGCTGGATGGAGAAACTGTGAGTCATGAACCCGAGCAAATGAATTCTCCTACTTCTGCAGGTAAGCAGTCTCAGTGAGGGCAGGGGTCTCCAAGGAAACTTTCCTTGCACTTCACGAGTGAGAGTCAGTTTTGTAAGTCAGCCAACCAGAGTGAGCCAGTGTCAGATTGCATCAATTTTGGTCAGGCAAGGCATTTCTCTCTGCATCCTTACTTGTTCCTTCTCTCTTCTGACCCCAGTCCCACTTTCAGTCTTTCATGGGGGAGGGGAAGCTGACAGAGTGGGGTATAGGAGGGGGAGAAGCAAGAGAGGAAACAGAAAAAGTTGAATGTGCAGGCCCGAACTAGGAGTGAAGGTTGAAATGGGGAAGGAGGGAAATTTTAACTTTAAACCCTATAGTTTTGACTTGATTTTTAATTGTAAAATGAGACTTTTTCAGACAAAATGACTTTTTATCTAAGAATGCCTGGAAAAACCAGTTCCATCTTCTCAGAATTTCTTACAGGAGGAGAGGAAGAATCAGCTCCATAGAATGAACCAAAATTGAGGAGAGTAGTGAAGAAGTAGTAAGGTTTTAAGATTGAATTCTACTAGTTCTACGTGTCCACACTGTCAGAGATGCATTTTTTTTTTCTCTCCAAACAGTTCCTTGACTCGTCATTCCAAAGAGTACTGGTTCTCAACTTGGGGATACAGTACCTTCTCTATACTGTCACAGAAGAAATCTGGGGGTGGGAGCAGAGGACGCATATAAACTGAAAAGTTACCTGATGCTTTCCCTGTTCAGCACCCTCACTTGAAAATTCTTTCTATAGATAGAACTCTTCTGAGTGGTCTCCAGTGTGACTATGAGAATCACCTGGAGAGATTTTGAAATTTCAGATTTCTGGGCTTCACTGTGGACCCAGTGTGGTGGTTTAGGAAGAGTTTTACAAACCTTTCAGGTGATTGTGGTTCACGGAGCTATAAGGTTTGACATTTGGAAGGATGGGTGAGATATTTTGAGAGTGCTGGAATGTGCAATGAATTTATTGCTCTAAAAAGACAAGATACACTGGTGAGGGAGTTTTTTTTAGAGTTTCTGCTATGTTTTCTTTCTTTCTTTCTCTTTTTCTTTTTTTTTCTCTTCACCTCTCAACATTTAGATTGCTATTTCAAGCCACTGGATAGATGTTAGAGTGTTTATGGGATTGGTCTTTTTCCACTATATTGGAACATTACTTCTATTCTAGTGGCTTCTTGGCCATCTGGTAATTCTGTTGATGGGAGCAAAAATGGAAAACAGAGGGCACTATTAGCCCACAACTCCAAAACATAACAGTTGTCTGATTTTCCACCAATCCTGCCAAAACTAGGCCAATGACAATATTGTTTCTAACCCACATGCCTCCCTAAGGCCAATTTGGAAACCTAACTCTTGTGGCAGAACAAGTCTGCCACTGATGGAAAAGGATCAATAGGTTAAAAAATAAAGATTGGGTCCAGGAGTTTTGCCAGCAGCAAGAAATGTGCTTCATCAGTAGGGTTGGGTATGGGGTAATGATAATTCTAATTTTCTTTGTCTTTTGCTTTGGAACTCTTTGCCATTGTTGAATAAGGACCAAATGAAATGAAATGCACTGCTTTATTAGTGTTCTTTTAGCCAGTATACTAATTATTTTTCCTGACAAATGTCTGCGAGGAGGAGTGTTATAGTAGCCTGATTTATGGCTACTTCACTTTGCAAGTCATATGCTCATGTTAGGATAGCACAAATAGAGGAATATTTTAAGTGCCAAAAATATGAAATGTTAAACTTTATTTCTGAGTGATTTTATTTTTGTTCTTGATTTAGAAGCATTAATATATTTTCTTGACAACTGAACAGTGAGGGAGATGTTTTGGCTGGTGTAAATACCTATAGGCTGAAGAGAAGAAAATGTATCAACTTACTGAGTTTTGAGTATATTATTGAATTGAAGAAATTTTACATAAGGCACTGTCTTTACCTAGTTAAGCCCTGGAGGATAGTAGGCCTGGGGAATGGCATTTTATTGTTCTTAGGTTGAAGAGATGAGGATTTGTTTGTTTCAGTGGTGAGGAAAAGAATGTGATGATTATTCTCAAATGACTGAAGAAGAATATTAGGAAAGAATTTTGTGATGCTCCACGGGGCAAAATGAGAGCCCTCTCCCTCAATCCCCATATTGATTTGGTTGCTGAGTCCTGATAATGATCTCACTTCCTCATCTCTCAGATCTGTTGGTTCATCCGTATCCTTACTTCTGCTAACTTGGTTTAGACATATTTCCTATTTCCGGAGGAAGAAACAGAGAGAGGTAGGAGAAATAAACAGGAAGAAACTTATAAACCCTTTACAGCTCTCCTCTCTATTCTTTCTTATGTTTTCCCCTTTCTCTGAGTCATTCTCTATACTTCAGTCAGTAATTATTCTAATCAGAACTGAACATTCTTTCCCAATTCCCCGGTGCCTGGAGAATGAAGTACCAAACTCCTTATGATGTACAAGTCTCTTCCTCATTTGTCCCTTGTAGATTTGTGCCAGTCTTATCTTTTATCCCATAACCTTTTATTCTGGACATACTGAGCTGTTTGAACTTTCCTAAATATATCATGCTCTCTTATGCTTCCATGTCTGTACCATACTCTTCCTTATACCTGGAATGTTCCTTCTCTTTTGATTCCTACTCATTTTTTTAGAACTCTCTCTAATACCATGTTCTCTCTGAAGTCTTCTCTGACCACACCACTCCTTTAGCAGAGTTAGTGGCTTCTTCCTCCATGTTCTCCAAGCACTTTGTACATCTGCACACTGGCTTTTATTAATTTCATTGTCAGATTAATTCCATCGTCAAGAGGAAGAGGAGGAGGAGGAGAAGGAGGAGGAGGAAAAGATGGTGGCCTGAGGAGAGAGTCCAAGGAGCACAGAGGTACCAGGCACATGAATGAGGAAGTCTTCTTGGAATCACTTGTCCCTACCCCCCTGACACTGGAAGCTCCCTGAAGGCAGTTGTATCTATAACCCCGGCTCTTAGCACACTGTGCTTCTGCAGTGGAGCTGTGTTGAAGCTGTTTACAAGGAGGTTTTCAGTTCAGTATGAGTTACAACTTTTAAACAATTATAGTTGTTCAAAAATTGAAGAGGCTGCCTGATATAGAGTAGGTGCTTAACAAATAAGTAGAATATTGAATGAGCTGTGAACACTTGAGTCTCCTGTCACCAGGAAGTATTCAAGATGTTTGACAGGCTCACTCAAGCATCATAAGTGCTTCATGATGAACCACTGAAAAATTTCCACCGCGAGTTATCGGACTTTACTTTCACTGTATTTGAAGCATCTTTATATATATGTGTATAATATATAGATACAGATATAGATAGATATAGATATCCAACTATCTAATTAAAACAATACATTTTTTCCAGACCGTAATTCTTTCTCTTTTTTTCCACTTGAAGATTTGATTTAAAGCAAGCGTGAATATTATTTAAAGCATTACTTCTATTACTTTTAGTGACTAGGGCTATTCATACCTTTTTAATTCCTTTAAAGAGTCTTCTGGGTAGTTCTTGCTGCCATTGACAACTGAAGTACCTACATGATGGGAGTGAATTGGAAAAAGTAAACACTTTGGAAGGAAAAGAGAAACCTCATAGTTTCTCTTCAAAGTTAGAGAAAAAGAAAAGGAATTACACAAAGAGGGAAAATGACAGAAAATTCATTTCCTTCTTTAATTTTTATGACTGACTTATATATGACAATTTATAAACTCTATCTATTTGAATATAGCATATTAATGTAACTTTATTATTTAGACAACTTTTAAAAATGTCAGAATTTATATAGGAAAGGCACTAGCTATTGCTATGATATACCCATCAGTGAACAGTCCTTGGCAACACAGTCCTTGGCATGAAGTGATGCTCTGATACTATCACTGAGATAAACAGTATATCTGAAAAGAGAATCCCCCCTGACATGAGGGCAGGATACTATCACACAGAGGTAAGATGGAGATATAGTTAGGGATAGAGTTAGGGACAGGGTAAGCTGGGATAACAGAGAGACAAAAATTACAAAAGTCTCAAGCAAGAGAAGTTTATTTCTCTGTCATCTGAGAGGATGGAGGTGAGCTGATAATCCAGGAGGTTGGGCAACTCTGCTCTGTGGGGATATTCAGCCAACCAGGTTCTAATGAATGCTTTGCAGTCCGAGGGTGGCTCTTCTCAAATGTTAGCACACATTGGAACCATCTTAAGGGCTTTTAAAAACAGAAAGTGAAAAAGACATGACCCAGAGATTACACATATTTCTTCTGCTTAGATTCTTTTAGGCAGAACATAGTCAAATGGTCACACCTTCCAAGAGAAGCTAAGAAGTGATGACTTTCTATTATTAAAAGGAAGAAGAAATCCTTCCAATATTGAGTATTTGATTGATGAACAAGGCATTTCAGTTCAGTTACTTAGGTCTTCTGTAATTACCTCAGCATTGTTTTGTAGTGTTCTGTGAACAGGTCTTTCACATCTTTATCAGACCTATTTTTAAGTATTTCGTGTTTTTGATGTTAAGTGCCATCATTTTTAATTTTTGTGTGTTGCACATACATAGAAATATAATTGTCAGTTCTCTCCAAAATGATTTATAGATTCAGTACAAATCTGATTAAAATCCTAGTAGTCTTTGTGTGTGTGTGTGAGAGAGAGAGAGAGAGATTGATAAGCCGATTCTAAAATTCATATGGAAATACAAAGGATCTAGAGTACCTACATGATTTTGAAAATTAAGAACAAAACTAGAAGGCTAATACCACCTGATATAAAGACTTATTATAAGGCTACAGTTATCAATAAGGTATGGTAATGGCGTAAGGATAGACAAATAGATCAATGAAATAGAATGGAGTATAGAAATAGACCCACACATACACGGCCAGTTGATTTTTGAGAAACGTGCAGAAATAATCCAATGGAAAAAGGATAGTCTTTTCAAAAATGGTGCTGGAATAATTGGATACCTATATACAAAACAAAATAAACTTCAATCCAAACCTTCCACTATATGCAAAAATTAACTCAAAATCTCAAAATGGATCATAGACCTAAATGTGAAACCTTCAACTTTAAAATGTCTAGAAAAAGGAGAAAAATCTTCATGATCGTAGGTTAGGCAAAGATTTCTTAGATATGACACCAAAAGTCTATAAAATAAAATATTGGTAAATTAGAGCTCATGTAAGTTAGAAACTTCTCCTCTCCAAAGGGTGCTGTTAAGAGATTGAAAAGACAAGCCACAGAGAGGGAGAAAATATTCGCAAAGCAAATATCTGCTAAGAGACTGTATCTACAATATATAAATAACTCTAAAAACTCAATAATATGAAAACAACCCAATTAAAAATGGGCTACAGAGTCATATGTCTATGCAAAGACTTTTTAAAAAGATTTTATTTATTTGTCAGAGAGAGAGAGAGCACGAGCATGAGCACACGCACAAATGGGGAGCAGCAGGCTGAGAGAGAAGCAGGCTCCCTGTTGAGCAAGGAGCCCAGTGTGAGACTTGATCCCAGAACCCTAGGATCATGACCTGAGCTGAAGGTAGATGCTTACCCAGCTAAGCCACCCAGGGATCCCTATACAAAGACTTTTGAATGAATGCTCATAGCAGCTTCATTTGTAATATCTCCAAACTGGAAAACAGCTGCATGTCCTTCAGTAGGTGAATGGATAAGCACATTGTAGCATATCCATACAATGGAATGCACTCAGTAATAAAATGGAAGGAACTATGACATATGCAACAACATGAATATATCTCAAAATGATTATGCTGAAAGAGGACACATATGGACTATATATTGTATGAGTCCATTTTTATAAAACTTGACAGAAAGCAGATAAGGGGTTGCCTGGTGTGTATGTGGGGTAGGTGGGATGGGTAGGTGAGAGGGATTACAAAAGGCACAAGGAAATTTTGGGAGTGATGAATATTCATTATCTTGAATGTGGTAATGGTTTCATGGGTTTATATATATATATCGAAGCTTATCACATTGTACACTTACTGTGTTTATCGTATACTTATTATAGCTCAATAAAACTGTTTTAAAAAAAGGAAGAAAAAAGATATAAGGAGCAGATAGCATATGGAGTTATTTGTAGTTTATATTGATTTTTTTAAAACATGCTAGAATTCAATTGAACTAAATGGATGTTTGACTATTTTCAGCTGTTTAAAAAAGTTTCATGTGCATAAAAGTCTAAGCATAAATGTGGTTCAAGTGATATTTAGTTATGTTACCTTCTTGTTATTAAGTGGGAAACATGTACCTAGGGTCAGAATGATTGAGAGAAAGATATCAGAAGCCCGGGATTTTGGTTCTGTTTTCTCCAGATGTTCTGGAATTGGCTTATTTAGCTGAACATTCTAATTCGCCACTTGTGAAATGGCCAAAATAATACTTAACTCAGAGGACATAGTGAGGAAGGAGACAGAAGAGCGAAAGTGCTGTCAGATTGTTTGAAGAAGGAATCATCGCTATTGCTATTACTACATATTCCCTTCTCCTGTCTTCTTAGTTTTGCCACTGCCTAGAAATCTCTTTTGCCATTCAACTTCAGTTGGCATCTTTCCTATTTAAAGCAAAATGTGTTGAGTCGGCAGATTTGACTGACTTCTGAAGCCTCTAGTGACTCGGAGCTGACAAAACTCTTAACTCTTTCCGCCCAGAAACTGAAGCTCAGGGATTTGTCAGTTTCAAGGCTATTGTGGCTTTTCCCCCAGCTTGGTGTTGCAGGGGCCTCAGAGTGAGTGACAAGTGAGTGGGTCTGTTTCTTTACCCAGGAGGAAGGTTGGAGTAAAACTTAGCTGCTGTAAGAGGATTAGGGGAGGACTGAAAGGTAGAAGTGCTAGGATTTCCCAGAAGCGTCTCTATAGGGTTAGCCATTTTAGTTGCCTATATCCGTGGCTGGCACAGAGGCTGCTGGTCTGTGAAACCCTTGCATGGGTACTTCGGAGAAACAGCACTGAGGCATCCACAAGTAACAAGAGCATTAATCACCAAGCATTAAGGTAATAATGAACAGCCTGTGAGGCCAGACCGGACGTAGAGGATGATGGGCTTTTGTAAAATGCCTCCTCTGTGACAACCTTTCCCTTTCCAATAGGATAAAGGAAAACTTCAACCAGTGGGGTACTGCTAGTGTTTAACAACCAGCTCTGGGTATTAGGGAGAAGCCTGATTTGTAGTGTTTGCCAGTGTCTGTGGTTTAAGTGCTGCTATCATAGCCAATTTCAAGCTTTCAATATATTGTCAACTGGCTGAAAGAATTCTAGAAAACTTAGGTTGGCTCTCAAAAGCCAGTGTGAGCTTCCTTCAGCACACTCCTGGATTCAACAACCCAGTGGGCAGGGCAACCATAAAGTAAAGATATGGTCATTTTCCATGTCTCGCCCACTCTCCCTTTGCACTAGTGGGGCCTGTTATGGTTCCTGAATCGCCCAAAGTCACACAAACACTCGGAGACAGAAAGGAGACTTCTAAAAACTGAAGAATAGATATGATACTTTTTCCTTCTCATACTTTCCAGTTGCCTGTTAGGGTTTGCATCAAAACTAAGATTTCTCAATTAGCAGGATCAAAAGTCCTTTTAAAGAAGTTGATTTTTCATTTCTGTGCTGAAATGGTCCTCACAGATGCTGAGAAAGAGGATGCTGTGATGTTTTTCTGGAACATTTCCCAAGCACACTAGTTCTTAATGGGTTCAGAGTGATATCATTCTCTGGAGAATGTTTTGGAAATTTCTTGGGAAGATTTTTGATTGTCCCAATGATACAGGTGCCCCAATGACTTAGTTGTTACTATGGCATAGGGGGAGGCAGGGATGCTCAAGATTTTGTATCACATGGAACAGTCCACACAAAGAATTATCCTGCATTCTGTACAACTCCAGATGTTTCCAGCAGACATTCATGTAGGTGAAAAAAGCTGTTTACAATTTTCTAACCATAGAATGTAATTCCATTTTACCTGTGAACATAAAGTAAGTCTGTACCATTTAAACATATGCAGAGTTTTCTAAGAATGCAACTACAATGTAAAGGTAAGGGAAATTATACCATGTTCTGTTGAGAACATTATCAAGCATGATAGAACATTACTAAGAGTTATCTCCCAGTTTTGAAAAGCATACCTTTGCCCATAAGACGGCCTAGCATTTGTAGCTGTTACACATTCAGGTGATTTTAAGTACATAGGAATACAGTTATTCAGCCTTTATTACAAAGTGTCAGATATTAGAAAAAAGTGTCTCTTAAATCTAAACGTTTATCATAAATAAGTGCAAACATGTGATTGCTTCATTATGTCTGCTGTAATTGTGTTTTAGCACAGTTTCGCTGTATTATGAAATATAGGTCATGTTATTATGTTTAATCTGTCCACTATCCACTTAGTCGCACTAGCCAGGAAACTAGGAATAATCCTTAACTCCTCTCCCCTTCTCACTCCTTATTTTCATTCACACTCCTTACTTTCATTTCTGTTGATTCCATCTCTTCGTTGCCCCCTTCTCCCACTTACACCAGTACTGCCTTAGTTCAGGCTCACACTATTTCTTGTCGAGACTGTTCCAAAGTCCACTAATTAATCTCTCATCATGCAATCTTTTCCAACCTATTCTCCATACAAACAGTAAAGTGATCTTTCTACAACACAAATCTGGGAGTGTTATTTCCTTGCTAAAAACTTCATTGGGTCTTAGCTGAAGAGAGGATAAAACTTAGAATTCCCAGAATGGTACCATCAGGCAATCCCTGTTGATCTCCATGCTTCACGGATGTGAGCCAAACCATCAGTGCTGTTTCATTTCTCTGAGATTTGAACATGCTATTATTGTCTTTCTCAGGGAATCTTTCTCCTCGGTCCTCCCAGCCTGGCAAATTTTTTTCATCCTTTAAGACCCATCCCAAGGTCTTGTTCCAAAGCTCCCTGACACGATGGTTTCAGGTGCTCCTAATACTCATCTTTATTATAATGTTTAGTGATCTCTACTAGAACAGTCCTATTACTACCAGGCATGACTTGAGGCTGTTCCCTCACTATCTGTCTATAGGAGGAGTGGTGGGGAGGGGAGAAAGACAGCATGATTGCTGGAGGAGCTCATTGCGAGGATGTGACTACTGGTTGATCTGTTAGCTAGACACAAACAGTTGGAGGCTTCTCACCCCCTCTCCTGTACTTGGAATTTGTGTGTGACTCACTATTCCCACAGAAGGAGCTATTTCCTGGACACAGCCTTGAGAGAGTAAGGTGTTGTTAAGGCCATCTGGATGGCATGTGTGACTGAACCCAGTTAAGGCCTCTATGTAAACTTCTAAGATTTCTCAAGGGTAGGCGTGGAGATTTTCTCAGTTTGTGATTGCTCAAGATAAGCCTCATATGCAGATTCCCTTGCTTATTAAAACGGCCATCTACCAATCTGGAGTGGCCTGCCTCTTTCTTTCGTCTTTGTCCTCTCTGCATGGGGACAAATTTCAAATTTCACCCGAGGTGAGTTTGCAAACCAACAATGACTCTTGGCTTCGAGGGGAGGGCTGTCCTTCCCAGCTGCCACTTCACCATGATGCCAAGGCCAAATGAGGAGGGCTCCAAGAGGACTACCTGAAGGATGGGAAGTCCTGTGTCTTGGTGTCTTGATTCCTGGTAGGATTCTTGCTCAACTGCAGAATCAGTAAGTCTTCTCTATTGCTGTTAGAGCAATGTGTGGTAAGAGATTTTCTTGCCCAAACAACAATGATGAATACCATTGACCGAGAGGTTATTATGTATCAGGTCCTAAATATACACTATTTATGACCCACAAAAGAACCTTACATGATAGGTATTATGTTCTCTCTCTCTTTTTTAAAATGTTCTGTTTTGTAGAGATGAGGAATCTGATGCTTTGAGTAGCTAAGTACTCTTGGGGCTCCTGGGTTAAGCATCTAACTCTTGATTTCAGCTCAGCTCATGATATCAGGGTCATGGGATTGAGCCCCATGTTGGGCTCCATGCTCAGTGGGGAGTCTGCTTGAGGATTCCCTCCTTCTCCCCCTGCCCCTCCCCTGGCTTGCACTCTCTCTCTAAAATAAAAATAAATAAATCTTAAAAAGAAAAAGAGAGAAGCTAAGTACTCTTGATGGCCAACCCATAAGTGGTAAAGTAGCTATTCTGTCTTAGGGTGTAAGGCCCATTCACTTTCCATATTCGAGGCTGCAGGGTAGAGAGGATAGGAGGAAAAAGATCTGGTCACTTCTAATGATATGTCAATTATAGTGAAAGTGATAAGAACAAAAATGAGACTAAATGGGAAATCCAGAATTATTAACTTTTACAATTTTTAAGAAGGATTTTATTTATTTAAGAGAGAAAGCGAGAGAAAGAGAGCATGAGGTAGGGAGGGTTGCAGAGGGAGACGCAGACTCCCTACGGAGCAGGGAGCCTGACCAAGGGCTCAATCCCGGGACCCTGGGATCAGGACCTGAGCTGAAGGCAGACACTTAACCCACTGAGCCACCCAGGCACCCCTAGAATTTTAAATATCATTCCATAGAAAGTACAGTAGTATTTGTCTCCGTTTTTAGAAAGGACACTAACTTTAAGTAATGTATTGCTAATGTTGATATTTTAGGCTGTTTTAAACAGTTTATTTCTTTCTAATGTGTTATAAGAATTTTAAATTTCTCCACTATTTGTGGGAAACAGAATTTTTGTTTTTGAACTAAAAGTCATATTACTTTCCATTTTGTATAGATTTCAGAGCATTTTCACAAACATTTGCTAATTTGGTTCTCGTACTCACACCGTGAGAGAGAGAAGTGGCTATGAGTATCTTATTTTGCACGTGATGAGACAGTAGGTGCAAGTCAGAGGTACACAGTGACTCCCTCTAGGTCATGTAGCTGATCTGAAAAAGGGTCGAGACTCAGTCTTGCATCTTCTTTTTCAAAAACTTCTTGTGGTGCCTAACCATCCACGTATCTTTTTTATTTACGGAAGAGAAGTATTTCATATAGCTATTTGTCTTAAAAGCTATTGAACTTAAAAGCTGGAAACTGAGGGTGTACAAGTTATTTCTGAAATTCCACTTATAAAAAATGATTCCTAATATAAATTATAGTTGCATTACATGGTTGCCATAGCTAAGAGCTGTGAGGTTTTCTTATGTTTAAATTTTTGAATAATTAAATGAACAGCAGCACGTATCCTGTAAATTTCTTAAATTTAATTAAATGATAGCCCTATATAAAGCACTATTGTGAAATGTGTGTGTAATGATTAAAAGGTTTAGTACATATAGAGTAATTTTCCCTAGTGCTTAAAAGGTCACTAGAAAAAAAAAGTGACAAATATGCTGTTTTAAGCTTTTTTTTTTGCCACTTTAAAAATGTCACAGTGAGTGAAAGGAAAAAGCTGCCCGATAGCAGATGAATGGGTATTGACAGCTGCACCAGTGTTAAATGCTGCGTGGCAGAAAAATCTAGTGAAGAAAAACAAACTGTATTCACGTTTCCATATTGCTTTTTATTAAATTTAAGTGAAGAGGCTTTAAACTTCGATTTATATCCGAATTTGATAATGAAAGCAGTTTGTTAGATAAATCCATGTACACACAGAAAAGATAGGTATATAAGACATTTTAATCGTGCACTAAATGTAAAATTATCCTGACAACACATGTGATATTTTATGGTGTCCATATGGTATTGCATATGCAGCTTATAATATACAACTGGTATCTGGATAACATATGATATAGATATAAAGCACACCCTCCAAGCTTAGAATTCTATGGTTACACACGCACACACAGAGGCACAATTTTCATGGTTTCTCTGCGCTGAATATACGTTTAACTCCTGCACCCATGTATTCATATCATGAAGGGTTTGGGTTACTTTCTGGGGGTGTATTAGATTTCTTTGGCTTGAACAACTTTTTCCCCAGAAGCCTGGAAAATTCGTCATGTTAGATAACCAGGTGTTCTTCATTTGCAAATATTATTACCTTGTAGGATTAGAAAAAGGTTTAATTAGGAGAAAGGAAAAATAAACAATGCGGTAAGCAGAAGGTCCCAACAGGTCCTGCTGTCGGGGAAAGCCCTATAGGACACGTTGTCTGTGGGTGCTCAGAATGTAAAGGGGACCGTTTCAGCTGGAGACCACAGGGTCTCTGCTGGCAGACTCTGTTGCTCAGAGGAGCCCCAAGGCCAGTACCTTTTGTTCTTTGTTGTTCTTTCACAAGATGATCTTCCTGCAGAGGAGACCTGACTGCTATTTCTCCTGAATAATCATCATTCCCCGGAGAGGCTCATCTTTCGAACATTCAGACTTAATCACTACAGGCAAATCCCTTGTGGCATCCATCTCCCCCACCAGCGTGAAGCAGAGACCCATCCTTTCTATTCCTGGATGCTTATCACCCAGCACCTTTCCTATCATCTAGTAGGTACTCAATAAATACTGAATGGATGAATAATTGCAACTCTGTTTCTGTCTCAAGTGGAACGCTTTCCGGAGTTCTTTAGTACCGGGGTATTTTGTCGGACTTTTGTTGTCTGGGATCGCAAATAGATGAATTCTGTCTAGAATTTCCCTGCATTTTCTCACTTTTAGGACCTCTTTCTGAAGTAATTCTTTCATTCTCTGCTGTCACAGTTTGCTCTTGTAAAAATAAGCCCACAATTATATCGAAGATGCTATTTCTCCCTAACCTTGGGATTTCTGGTTATACAGATTAAGAGAAGGAATTTGAGAAAGAATTACCAGACATTTCCCTGGGTTACATAGCTATAATCCATAAGGAAATAGTGAATAGTGTTAATGGGAGATACCTGCACTTTGGAGTTAAATTTTTTTTAATAACTTTGTAAACATCTTTAGAGAGTATAAACTGATACCCAAAAATTACATTAACAAAATTACCTTGTTGTATAATTAGAGCATTCTACCAGCATACATAAATTTTGGAAGTGAATGCTGTCAGTTTTTATTTTTAAAAATATATCTTGTGATGGGTGAATAATAATCACACCTGGAAACAGTTTTATAAATAAAAAAATTAAATTGCATGAAATTATATTCAAAGGTGCTGATGAGTGTCAGTATTGCTTAAAAAGAGAAAAGATGATTTTTTAGATGCTCAATATGTGCTTATGTGTTAACTAGATGTATTTATGTTTCACAGCCAACTATGCTGTAGTTTAAATGCATAGAGATGGCATTAATGCTTTCTGAGCTATGGTCATTTTTATTATTTTCCATGATAACAATGCCTCTAATCTTTATTACCAAAGAAATGTCTTGCTTGTAGGCAGCGTGAGCTATGTAAACGTGATACAAAGCATGCATATGGAAACTAAAACCCTGTCAACCTGTTAATGCCTGCATGATGCCTATTAATGCCTGCGTGATGTCAAGCCATAGTAATTCATTTTTTTCCTCACTGAATTAACGGATTTTTCAAATGAAGCCAAACAAATACCCCACTATTTAGTTTTCTGTTGACAGAATTGTAAGATTGGTGATGATTTAAAAAATCATGTGTTTTCTCATCCCAAGTTACCCTGCAGACTGGTGGGTCACCACGCGCGCTTACCCTACCAGCCCCGCCACTTTCCTCCATGTTCATTCACACGCCCTTACAGATGATCTCCCGTACATGTTTTTATGGAAAAAGTAATTATCATATTTCTGAGTTGGCTCATATAATGGAATTGTTTGGTATTCTCCAACCTCTGTTTCTGAACCAGTATGGTTAACGTTTATGTCCAAAAGGAATAACAAAGCTAATTTTTTATTTTCTCTTCTTCCAGCAAGAGTTGAAGCTCACAGCTTTGCTCCTCACACTTTCATCTTCTCTATCACTCCTGGGATGGTCTCTAGAACAATTACAGTAGCAAATCAATGCCCGTCCGTGTCCTGTTCAGTTGATCTGCCTGTGGAATGACAGAAAACACATCTCTTGCCAAAAAAGGATTAGAATATGTACACTTTTTGTGCTGTGGATGGTGGGAGAAGAGGCTTCTGTGAAGCCATCAAGGCATCTGTGCTATTGAGTTGGGCCAGAGAGAGTTTTTTTTGTCTTCCTGTGAGAAGGTTGAGGTTGGGAGAAGCATCTTAGAAGCTGGAGGGGGGGTGGCAGGGAGGGGGTCGCTGTCCTCTCAGAACATATCATTTAATCTGAGGGAATTTGGGGAGGGTAGACTATAATTTGGTAAATTAGAATTTGGCTGGAATACCGAGATCAATACATCTCTCTTTGATAAAATTACCAAGGGACTGTTAATGATCCCAGGAAGTATGACTGAGAGCCAGCCTTATGGAGCATTTATAACTTACTAAAGCTCTGACCACATAAAACCAATAAGTGAACCATTCTTTATTTAATTGGCTTTGCTTGCCAATCATAATGGCCATTTGGATTGGCTATACAGTCAATAGATTCTATCTTTAATAGGTTTGCATATATCAGATTGACCTTTTCCACTCTGTTGTCTTTAAGCATATGGACACAGTGGCATTGGAGTGAATTTCACTTGTTTAGTTGGATTTCCTAGGTGGCCTAAATTACTTCTGTGAATAAGTTGAGCACTTTTGGGAGTCACATGAACTCTTAAGTAATCAGAAAGCTGTATGGTTTATGGAGGCCATAACTTAATCCCAGGGAACAGCTGATGTTGTGAGAATAATTTAAGTGCTAAAAAAATTTAGTACATCAGATAATAACCTACTAACCTGTACCCTGGAGGTTTGAAGAGTGTAATGTACTATCCAAACCTGTGTAAGTTACTCCTGGAGAGTAGTTTATCATGCATGGCAGAGAGTTCAGTGAATAACCATAATCTTTTTTTAGTACCTGGGTTCACCTTTGAAATCTATTTTGGACTGGTCTCATTTCTAATTTCAAATTTATTAAATGTGAGCTTCTTGGTAGCATTTTGATCACATTTCCACCTTTGATCCTTTTCCATTCTCAGTATCTTCTCAGAACTTATAAAATAGCTTTCAGAATTCAGTATCGCAAAGTCCTTGCTCTAAATTTTGTTTCTATTCTTATTTTTTCTCCAAGAAGAAATGACCACTGGTTTTTAGCCATGCCACGTAACTCTGAAATGTATTCTTTAAAATTTCTCAGATTAAAAGCAGTTTTAAGAATATATTTTAAAAGATATATGAGATAAGTGAGTTACATGAGATATATGTTTGTTGTTTTTCCAATTCATATTTTAATGCATATGCTTCATATGTGTACCATATATATATACAGTGCTGTTTTTATACATACATATATAGTTGATGTAATAACCATCAAAACTCATGATAATGTTTGCTTCTGGAGGGAGAGGGAGGCAAATAGGCTGGGAAGGGAAATAAAGGAACATTCAACCATATATGTAAGGTTTTCTCTATTTCAAAAGTGATTTGAGGCAAGTATGACAAAATAATAAAACTGGGTAGCAGATTCATAGTTTTTACTATATTTTTATTTGTAGTGCCCTGAATTTTAAAGAAATTTTTAATGAAGAGAAGCCATCGAAAGTGACTTCCCTTGATGTTGCATTCATGGTTGAACTCTTTCTCATCAATTGTTTTTTATTTAACTTCTTAAATTTGTGTCTTCTTTTCTTCTTTAAGATCAGAAAATTACTTTGGCCTTGTTTAAAGAATGGTGAAAATCTCATTTAGATCTGGGTTGCAGCATCCTTGCTAATTCATCAAAGCATTTATTTTTTAAACATTAGTTTAAGTCTGTCCCTCAGGCTGTCACATCTTTCTTCAGGGGTTTCTCTTAGTCTTTAGACGACTCCATCTGCTCTTCTAAAAGGAGAACATCAAACCAGTTTGTTAGACGTGACACAATTAGATCTCAGATGCTCAGTTGCCTGACCATTTGTAAAAGCATTTTCTGGAAATTAGGAAGAGACCAAAGAACTCTGACTTTCTCTAAGGCTTTTATTTAGCCTTGATTTTGTGTGACTTTGGATTATCTTTCTCTTCAACTTTTATTGGGAACGTGATTAATTTTTGTTCAAAATCTTTCTTCCCAAATAGTACTACGGCTGCTTTTATATATTTATTTATTTTATTATTTCATTTCCTCACTCAATCACACTAATCACCTTATTTAAGCATGGTATATTAGGAAAACCAACTCTTTCCTTTATTCTTAACTGAAGTATAGTTTGTTGAGTGAAAGTAGACAAATGTCTTGTACAGAAGCCTTGTTTAGTAAAATGAGAAATCATTAACAAAAATTACTCTTCCAGGAAGGTAAATCTCTGAATCTTCCCTCACTCCCCCATCCTCATTCTGACATATTTTTTTAATTGAGGTATAATTGACATATGACATTATGTTAGTTTCAGGTATACAACATGATTTGATATTTGTGTATATTGTAAACTGATCACGAGGATAAGTCTAGTTAATATATATCACTACACATATTACAAATTCTTTTTTATTTGTGATGAGAACTTTTAAAATCTTCTCTCTTCATGACTTTCAGATATACAATATAGTATTATTAACTATGCTGTACATTACATCCCATGATTTATTTATTTTATAATTGAAAGTTCTTCACCTTTCGACCACTTTCATTTCACCCACTCCCCACCCCTGCCTCTGGCAACTGCCAATCTATTCTCTGTATCTATGAGCTCATTATTCTTTTTTCTTTTCTTTTCTTTTTTTTTTTTTTTAGATTCCATACCACTACCAGTGGTTATTTCTCCTCCTCTTTTATTTCTTCCTTTTTTTTTTTTGTTTAATTGTGTGCTTTAGAATTTATGGCAACAATTCATAGTCCAGAAATAAGATCCCCCTGGTCTTAAAAAATTGCATGGGCCTGAAAAAACATGCATGAAAAAAATAAGCACACATACATTTAGTTAGACACAAAATAGGTATTTCATCTTGAAAGGCCAGGAGATCAGTGGCTTTACCAATAAAGTCTCAGCACTTTGGCGTGGTCACCATGTAAATGACACAAAAGCAAACAAACACACTTGATTTATCCCGACTCACAAAACACTGATGTATAAATCAGAATGCTAATTTATTAATTTACTCTGAGAAAGCTGTGAAGTGATTTCAAGGGTTTCTCCATTCCCTCTTTATAGGGGGAAGGAAAACCTAACAGATGAAATTATTGCAACTGTGTGAGGTGATGGATATTAACTAAACTTACTGTGGTAATCATTTTGCAATATATACATATCTCAGATCATTATGTTGTATACCTTAAACTAATACAGTGTTGTATGTCAACTATATCTCAATAAAACTGGAAAAGATAGCTAGAGTTTCGGAGTGCACAGCCATAGGAGAAGAAAGAAATTAAAAATGAAATTATAACCAGAAGGTTGGTAATTATGGTATGAGAGGAAG
>NW_024425119.1:21108366-21212568 GCF_017311325.1 Ursus maritimus
GCGGTTGGTCGGATGACCTTGATCTGAAACATTCCTTCTTATGGCCAGGTTATTTTGACTGCTCACACCATTTGGCCACAGTGTTGCTTCCCTGGGATTATCCTGGATAAACTTTAAGGAATTCTTTCTCTTTGGACTCACATTTTCTAGGCTTCTAGATGTTCTGTCTTTTTTTCAGACTGGCCTAAGTAGAAGCAAGCATGGCCATGGATTTGTGTTACTACTTCATATAATGATTGTAAAACATTACATTGGTAGAGACGAACAAATGTTAGTTGCTTGTAATAGGGAGTACGTATACACATCTTGGTGGCACAAGCTTGGGCTCTGTGGCCAGCCTGCCTGGACTTGAACTCCGCTTCTGCCCTTACCAGTTGTATGGCCTGATACTCTGTGCTTTACTTGGCTTAGTGATTAAATGGGGACTATAACTGTACCAATTTAATAGGATTTTTGCTAGGATGAAATTAGATGAAGCAAAATGACACTGAGTATGCATTTAATATTGCTTATTTTTGGTAAGATTTCATGTATCAGTCACAATTGGTCTCTTGTTTCTGCTGAAATTCAACCATTGCTTAGTTTTTCTCTTTATGTTACAGGTGGCCCATCCATCTTGTCATGCTTTTCTTGCTGATAGTTTTACTAATTTTTTTCCTTTGCACTTGGGCATTTCAGGTTTGGGAATATACCATCTATAAAATTTATAGGTTATTGTTATAATATAATAAAATAAGACTCCCAAAAATATAAAGTAACCATTATGCATACTCCTTCTTGTAAAGCATGATAATTAGGGTAAATGCTCAATAGTTTACACAAGAGATAATAATTTGTGTTTCTTTTACAAAGCCAGGGAGATAACCTCTTTAGTTCTCTAGGAAATAATGAATGGCACTGATGTTTTCTTGAGGCAATGTATATATTTTAATCATCATTATTACAGTATATATATCCATACAGAGTTAGAAAGAAACTTTCTGGAGAAAAATTCCTGAGTGCTGGAATTCCTTTCCCTTCTTTGGCCCTGCTGCCCTCCCTTTCCACATTCTGTCCTGTGGGTCATCTCTCAAGAGTCCCTTCCAGTGCTGCAGGACCTGCAGCTCCAAGGGGTGACTTTCACATTGTCTTTTGTCTTAACTATACACCTGGAAGTGTGTGAAGCGTCTGCCCTGAGAGTCATGTCCCAGTAGCTTCCAGCTTCCTCCTCTCCATCTTCCCACCTGCCTCTCGATTGGTGCAGGGGAGGCACCAGCGCAACTGTATTAATAGGGGAGGCAGGAAACTATTACACGTCACATCTCTGGTGAAGAGTGAGAAATAGGAAGTAACCATAGATTTTTTTCTCCATACTTTGAGTTCTGTTCTCTTTAAGCACAAAAGTGCTTGTATAAAATTGAGCTCAAAAGATAACTTCAGGAGCTTAAAATGAGAGATTTACATAGCTTCTGAACCAGGAACCTAGGTGAATAGATTCAGCCACTCAGACCTTTAAATAATATTTTCAGAAAAGGGACAATCTCCTTGAGCACTCTGTGGCCACCATTAACACGACAGCCATGATGGAGAAGGATGGCTGACCAGGCACTGGGGAGAGGGTGGGCACGGTGTGAATCATCTTAGTATCTTCAGAGTTTGTGAGTCTTGGAACAGAGGGGGAGGGATTAGAGTGGGTAGAAAGAGGGAAAGAGGGGGAAAGCGTAGCTAATTGGTGAAATCTGCTTGAGAGGCCAGTGATGCCCGAACACTGTTCTTTATACTTCAGAATTCTTGGGGAATAGGCTTCCTGTGGTTGTAGCCAATGGTCTCTCCTCCAGGAAATGAAGGCCCTTGAGAAGGAGCCATAAAGAGAGAAGACTTCACAGGCCTTCTTACCTCACCTCATAAAGCCACACGGATGGGCATAATAGAATTTCAAGGGTCGGGGACAGTTTCTGTTCCCTTCTTCCACTTGCTTTCTGATTCTTGAAACTTTTTTTTTTTAAGACAGGAGATAAAAGCTTTCATTTTACAGAGAAAAAAGGGAATGAGACAGTGGAGTACTCCTTGGGTGGTCATCTACTTTCTCACTATTGCATTGCCTGTTTAGCCCAAGACTTCCTCTTCCCTTGCTAGTCATCTGCCCCAACACTGCTGCTCATTGACACCCCACTCTGGAGCCTCCTTATTGACATGAAGCATTAGATTGCCCAGGATGGTGGCTCTCAAAGTGTGGTCCATGAACCAGCAGCATCAGCATCACCTAGGGACATGTTAGAAATACATCCCCACCCTAGACTCAGTAGTCTAGGTAACTTGTATGAACATTAAAGATTGAGAAGCTCTGGCCTGGAATACTTCTTCATAACTAACCTTAACTAAAATCTGATTTGTAGATATGGTGATCATTATTGCATTTTTTGAATAGCTCAGTAATTAGTAATTTTATCATATCCATAGCAAGTATTTATTGAGCACCTACTATGTTCTTTTTTTAAAGAGATTTTTTATTTTTAAGTAATCTCTACACCCAATGTGGGGCTTTAACTCACAATCCCGAGATCAAGAGTCACACACTCCACCAACTAAGCCAGCCAGGCACCCCTTAGTGCTTACTATATTCTTGGTACTACTGTGCTAGGAGTTGGGGATATAGGAATAATAGTCCTTGCACCACAAAGCTCACAGCATAGAAGTGTTATAAAACCAAGACAATACACACAACAAAAAACCGTAATTTTTTCCCAAGCTTGTTCAAAGCTATGGCCTCTAATTATACTATATTTTTCTCCTCATGTCTTTTACTTTTCTTCCATAATCAATGGACTTTATGAGAAAAAAATCAACCTTGAAATATTAGCCTCTATTTCTCTCCCACTTCATAACTCTTATTGCATTGCCAGTATAAGCTTCTGGTTGTAGTAATCTCAGGCCTACATAGAAAAGCAAATACATAAAATTTTTCAAAAAATATCAGATTTTGAGAGTATTTGTTGTTCCACTTTGTCAGACTATTTTCCATGTATGCATCTCATCTTCAATTAGCAATGTTTCTCTCATTATTACGTGGCATATTCTGGAATTTTACTTGTTTCAGGGTGTGTGTGTGTGTGTGTGTGTGTGTGTGTGTGTGTAGGGTGGTCAGGGGAGAGGAAAGGAAATGATTGTATATATTTATTGAGCTCAACTAAGCCTTTTTAAGTTTTGGAGATACCAGAAGGATACTTTATTTTTTTTTTTATTTTTATTTTTAGAAGGATACTTTAAAAGAGGATTACGTACAATAGCATCACAGGGCAGGGCCCCAAGAATACCATTACAGGAGGCCCTTCGTGTGTTCATGGGAGCATAGGAGGACTGATTCCAGTGACTTCAGGAGAAGACTGGGGAGAGTGGGTTACAGAAGCCTCATCTGTGGGAAACAGCTGCTGCTTCTGCTGCCAGGGATGCTGCCATCCTTTGGAGTCAGAACCTCTAATTGATCTGAGTTTTTAGTTCTCTTGGTCAATAACAGATGATATGAAAAAATGGATCATTTTACCTTATGGGAAGTTATGGCATTTCTCTTATTTTTGAGATAGCTTTCTAGCATATTTCACAACAGTTTCTAGCATATTTCAAAAACAGTTTTGTGTGTATGATTTTTGTGTCACATTCTGCCATTACACTTTTCCTAGAAACCTATACTAATATAGTTACTAACAACAGAGTAAATGAAATTTCCAATATTTTGGCTTTTATTCGGTAGGTTTTGCCGTTTGTGACTTTTACTGCCGCTGTCCGCGAGTGTTAGCTGCCACAGTGCTGACCCAGCAGGTTGCTTCGGTTTGGAGAAGAGTGAGTAGCATTTGCGTTGCTTACTCAGCATGTTATTTCTCTTTGGAGCAAAGTGCAGTGGCTTCTGGTCAATTTTTGAATTGATTTTAGGATGGTTTTTAATGATTTATAAAGCAGCATTTAATCCTATACATCAGGTTTTGTCTGCCTCATGAAATCAGCTACTACATGAAATTGTCTAAGGCTACATCAATCATCCACTAAAAACAAACACAGAAAGTAACTCTTTGAAGATTCTACGGCAGTCTCTGCCTACAACCAAAGTTTCGTGTGTGGTCATTTGACGTTTCAAAATGTTGAATTTCACTGATTTCATCCTGTCACATATTTCAAAAAATTGAAAATACGATTTCTTCCAATATAAAGTGAACATGTATCAAAGAAATCATTTGTATCTCTGCTGGATAAAAATCTATAAATTAGAGTGTAACTTCAGAGTCTGGTTATAATCAATGGTAAATAGTAAGTCAAGCAAAAGTACATTCTTGTAGAGAATTAAATAGACTTTGGGCAGACCTATTAGAGGACCCTACTGTGTGACATTGAAAAGATAAGCTGTTATCCCTTTGCTTTATTTTCAGGTTTTAGATTTTTTTTTTTTTTAACAAATCACTTCCTCCTCATGATTGTAAACCATCTCCAAAGGTTATTCTTGATCACATTAAAGTTTGGTCACATTGTGTCTTGTCTTGTTCATTTACATTGATGCAGCAAAGAATGTTAATTTGCCCATATAGGCCTCTTTGGAATATGGTCAGCAAATCTAGAGCCATTCAGTGTTGAGTAGCTGTTAAACCAGAGAATTAACTTCTACCTGGTCACCATCTGCATCTCTAATTCCACTAGTCCTTTAGACTCTGTTCCTTTTTTTATCAGTCTTTTATTTTCTCTCTTCTTCAGAAATGGTATAATTTCTATTGTCAGTCATCTAAGTTTCCTGATTCTGTTATTTGCTTTAAAAAATAATTAAGTGTATACTAATTCAGCACAAAGCACAGAAAGTTATTCTGGTGAGACAGAGAATTTCTGTTAGCTGGGCAGATAACAGAAAATTTAAAGAACACATTTTTATTACCTATTATTAAAAGCAAACTAAGTACTCTGAGAGAGAATTACTTCGTATGGAAAACCTAACTCTGGTGTTTCATAAAAACATGATATTTTGAATTAAGGCATCAAACTAAGCATTTGTTGATCTTCTTTTTACATATTTCATTTCTTCTTTTTAGGTTCATTGCTTGCAAGTATTCAAAACCGAAGTACATACAGTTTACTTTCTGTAACCTTCTGCAACTTTCTATATCCATTTAATTTGTCTTTCATTATTCCCTTCCATATTCAGGAACAACAAGACACTTTACTTTGAAACAAAACCACTCTTTTTTTTTTTTCTTTTGGAAGAAAAACACACTGGGGTGCCTGGTTGGCACAGTTGGTTAAGGGTCTGACTCTTGCTTTTGGCTCAGGTCATGATCTCAGGGTCGTGATCTCAGGATTGTGAGATCAAACCCACATCAGGCTCCCCACTCAGTGCAAAGTGTGCTTGAGATTCTTTCCCTCTTCCCCTGCCCCTCTCTCTCTGTCAAATAAATAAATAAATAAATAAATAAATAAATAAATAAATCTTTTAACACACACACACATATACACACACACACACATGTGCATCCCAATTTTTGCATACAATTTGTACTTCTCTGCTATAATTGTTCTAGTATAGCTTCAACAACTCAGCATTTAACCAAAGTAACTAACTTCTGTTAATCAGAGAGAATCTGGAGGTAGGTCATCGTGAACTGTCTATGACACACAAGCATTTTAGTACCACAAAACTCATGAGCACACACATCCTCTACAGTCACACACAGCTTTTTATAGCTTTTGAAAGTAGCAAAAACATACACATTTGTTAACAGAGCACAGAGGCATAAGCTGTCTACAATGTGCAAGAAAAAGAAAGAAAAGCACATATATTAAAACTATGCAACACCTGGAACTAATGTGGCATTGTGTGTCGAACTACACTCAAAAGAAATTAAAAAGAAATAAAACTATGCTTACTTAGGTATTATATAGGTATCCAAAAATTATCCACTAATTAACTCAATTTCATATTTGTTTTTTTGTCTTAAAGTTAAAAGATCTTGAAAAACAAGTTTCAGCAGACACATTATAGGACATAATTACTGTTGATACAAAATGTTTATCAGCTTTATAATTATATCTAGTTGAACATATAATTTGCCTCGATTTAAAAAAACAGTGTAAAGTAAAAGTGACTTATCTGAACTTATAAATCAGTATAAAATGTCTAGCAACTTCAGATTCCTAGTTTCTTTGTGAGAAGTAAATACAAATCTTAAAAAAGTATGCTTTTTATTATATTCCAAATTGATAAAATTAGGGAAAAACATGAAGCTCTTTTTAAGCAAAATTATGAAAATCTGTTGTGATTTGTCTAATAATACTCACTTTCATTACATGAACTTGAATTATTATATAAAAATGCTTCTGAGCTAACAGTATCTGTGAGAAGTTTTGTTTTGTTTTTTTGGGGGGGGAGGGGCAGAGGGAGAAGGAGAGAGAATCTCAAGCAGGCTCCACGCCCAGCACAGAACCCGATGTGGGGCTTGGTCTTGCAACCCTGAGATCATGACCTAAGCCAAAATCGAGAGTCAGATGCTTAACTGACTGAGCCATGCAGACACCCCAATTTTTTGTGTTTTAAAGGCTAGCACACTCAGCATTAGAAGTTCAGTTTATTTTATATGAATTTTAGAAATATTAAATTTAATATGTTAAATTTTAAGTTTATTGCTAATCCTTATTGGTCTATGTAACCAAACAGAACAGAGTGTCTTTAAGAGGTTTTGTATTTAATGTATTAATACCCTCCAGAGGTAGGAAAATATTTCATGCTCAAACATGAGAGAAAAATGCTTTTCTCAGTTTTTGATACAGAGACAGAAAGCTTGCAGCTTCAACTCTGTAACTGGAGACATAGGTCTATAGTAAACAGAAACAAAAAAAACTCACCAGTCTCAATCTTAAAGATATTTTCTCCTTCTCTGTTTTTTCTGAATTGGGTTGAACTCAAAAGTAGACAAAACAACAATCCAAAAAGTCAACATACTAGATTTTCTGTCATCATTCACTTGACAAAAGGTATGTCCCGTTATATAGACAGAGATCACAAAATAGTCATACAATGAAATCAGATTTCTAATTGCTGTCTGTACCAGTGTGGAATAACTTATCAGCCATGTGCAGACCAGACTCCTGGATATGTGGAATGATCTCTAGTTACTTAGTTGAGATTGATCTAATGGTTTATTATTTGATAATCCTTGGGTTGCATGGTAGAAGAAGACATGACCCAAACCACAAATTGGACAAAATGCAGAAGGAATAATAGCCAGAAACAAAAATAAAGACATAAAATCAGAAGAATAAAAAACAGAGACTCAATGAAGGAATACTCATATTATTGCCCTTGGGATTTACTCCAGGACTCAAGAAGAGATGCTCCTGGGTGGGGGAAGTGGGAGGAAGAGCTCATAGGTTGTACTTCTTGGATAATACAGTAGAATAGACTCCAGCAGATGAGTCTTTTTTAGTTTAGAAAACTCACAAATTATTGAATATACTTATCAAAAAGTTAAAAACATGACTCTCATGCGAACATAAAATAAAAATGTGTCAAAGATTTATTTAATTCATTAATGAGGGATCCAGCTGGAAGGTAAAGTTGGTTAATTTAAAAAAGAACTCAAGGAACAAAGATTTATATAGTCATTTCATGAATGGCATGATGAAATAAACTTGCTATTAAATCAGAGACAGAGCAAGTTATGTCTTTTGGAGAAATACAGCTATAAGCATTAGGGTTATTTTTTTCTATTGGAGAGAATCACCTCTTATCAGACAGAAATCCACAAATTAAAGGTATCTTCATAGAGTATGGGCTATAATGAATAGAAAATAACGAGTCAAAGATTTTATTTCCCCAGAAAATTAAATAAATTTTGGGCAGACGTGTTGGACAATGTTCCAATATGATATTGAAAAGTAATTCAGGCTTCTTTTGCCTTATTTCCAAGTTTTGGATAATTTTCCTGAATAGTTTAACATCATAGAGTCAGCATTTTTCAATATTATAAAGGCTTAGAGAAACGATTGAATAACATCCGTTTGCTATGTCATGGCATATTGCTTTTATGTCCTTGAAATTCTTTGTTAATTTACAAAGACAACAAACAAACAAAAACGCTCTCAAATACATAAAATAAACTGGTGGTTGTCAGAGGGGAGATGGGGGAAGGGATGGGCAAAATAGGTGAAAGGGATTAAGAGGTACAAACTTCCAGTTATAAAATAAATAAGTCACCGAATGAAAAGTACAGCACAGGAAGTATAGTGGATAATATGGTAATAATGTATAGTGACAGATGGTGACTACACTTATTGTGGTGAGCATTGAGTAATGTATAGAATTGCTGAATTAATGTGTTGTACACCTGAAACTAATATAACATTGTGTGTTAATTATACTTCAATTATAAAAAAATTAATTTACACAGAAAGTTCCAAAATTTGATATGGCATTTGATTTGCTAAACCTTATGTTGATCAAGGGAGGTCCTTCATTTATTTGTACTATTTAAACTTTCTGTGGTCATTTTTAAAGATGTCCACAAATTCTTTAATCTGTCTTTTACTTTAAGAGGTGGAAGTTAATTGCCCTCATCTTGGGTATGGCCTGGACTTAATGACTTTCTTATACCATAAAAGGTATTTATTTGGCTTCCTCTCAAATCCTTGTTCTGGGGGAAGCCAGCAGCCATGTTGGGAGGACACTCAAACAGCCTGAGTAGTGAGGAACTGAAGCCTTTTGCCAAAAGCCGGCAGAAAGCTGAGGCCTCTGGCCAATATCCATATAAGTAAAATAGAGCTTCTGGCTCTAGCCAAACTTTCAGATAACTGCAGCCCCTACTGACATATTTTTTGGAACTTCATGAGAGATCTTGAACCATACCACTCAGCTAAGCTGCTACTGAATTCCTGACCCACAGTAACTATAAAATAGTGTTTGTTGCCTTAAGCTTCTAAGTTTGGAAGTAGTTTGTTGCATAGCAATTGATATTTAATATGACTTAATAATTTTTTTTTCTCTTTTTTTGGAAGCTGGCAAAGTAGAATTTTGTTCCTGCTATTAAATAAATCGATTTTCTCAAGCATTAGAGATAAGGAGCTTATAATATCTTGTGTGACCTACTCATTGCTTGGTTCTCAGCTGACTTTAAATATAGTGGCCTCGTGGTTATAACTTGCTTACTGGGCATTGCTCAAGGCTTGTTCGGATGGACTTCTGAGTCTGCATCCATAACATATAGGCTCAGAGGTTGAACATCATGTTCTTTCAGACAAAACCCCTATAGTGGTTACCTCTTATGTCATGGAACATAGCTTGGACACTAAAGATGGGTTGATTCCCTTGTCTGAAGGTTGAGCCCTGTGTTCTTTTGGACAACTTCTACACCCCTATGGTTAATAGACTGGGACATGTATCCATTTATTAAATGTGACATATTTACACTTGTAGAAATGTATTTTTGGGCCACTTATGAAAGTAAATTCGGTTTTCCCATTTATTTATTAGACTGGGAAAGATCTATTTAATGCAGTAGAAAAATAAAGAAGTTCCTGACAAGGTGATGAATGAGCATGGGCTCTGTATCCCTCCAGTCTAACCCTGGAGATCCAAATAAAGAAGAATCAGTGTATGAATAACTAAAGTAACGACTGTGAGAAATACTCAAGAAGGTAGCTGTGACCTGGTATGTGTGTGTGTGTGTGTGTGTGTGTGTATGATTGTGTATTGGGTAATAAGTTGGGATGGAACTTTTGAATTGTGGACTTTTCTCTCTGGGTACATTGCCCTGGATAATTATTGTTTGCTTCCATTTAACTGTAGAACAGAAAAAAAATGGTAGTGCCAGTCCAATATCTCCAGGGCTTGTGGGGCAACATTAGGGTAATGTCAGAGACTGGCTTGAATGAAGAATAAATAACAAAGAATGACTTGGTGCCCCTCAAGCATTCCTTCCTGCTCATTTCTCCATCCCTTTGCACTCCAAATTAGGTTGATATATTAAGAAAGAAGAACCCTCAGAAGAGAGCAGTTTCAAGGTGAGAGGAGTAGAATATTCTCTGAGAGCTGGGGTCACAGGAAGGAGGGAAATACATAGGACCAGTAAAGACATTGAGCTCCCTGGCCTGGGGTGCAATCACCCCTTCTTCATAAACCTATGAAGAGAACACAAGCTGAGTTCTGATCTTTGGCCTTCTCACATTTCAGCTAAGTCAGATAATTCCTATAGGGTAAAATAAGCCTCAATTGGCAGGTAGTTGAAAGCACAAAATAGACAGCTGAAAAGAATGCCTAAACATAGAAAACTCACTGGATTATCTATAATAGGCAAATCAGAATTAATGAAACAGATTAAGAATTTAAAATAAATGTAATAAATGTCCTCAAAGAGAGGAAACAGTATTGGTTGCATGAAGCACGAAGGAGCAATTACAATAAAGAGCCAAGTAGAAACAGTGAGTATAAAAATTATAACAATGGAAATAAAGAATTTCAATGAGGGATAAGTAGTACAAGAGTTATAGGCAAAGAATAAATTAATAAACTAAAAGATCAGGCTAAGAGTATCTCCCAGAAGACACAGGCAGGAATGAGAAACAACAATGAAAAATATAAGAGAAAAAGTTATGAAAAGGGAGATGAATAAGAAGTGCTAATATACCTATGGTAGAGTCCCAGAAAGACAGGAAAGGGGAGGAATTTAACAGAGATGAGGAAACAATTGAGAAATAATGACAAAGCGTTTATTAGAGTTAAAAAGGTGAACGATAGTTGTATGAAAGAGCTTATGGAGTACCAAATAGGTTAAAGCAGGAAAACCTCATACTTAGAGGTGTGAAAATTAAGAATGTCAAATTTAAAGAGAAAAATGTAAAATTCTAAAAGTTTCTTAATATGAAAATGATCCACAAAATTAAAAATACCACACTGAAAGTAGACTTCTTTTTTTTTTATTTTTTATTTTTTATTTTTTTTAAAGATTTTATTTATTTATGTGACAGACAGCCAGCGAGAGAGGGAACACAGAAGGGGGAGTGGGAGAGGAAGAAGCAGGCTCCCAGTGGAGGAGCCCGATGTGGGACTTGAACCCAGAATGCTGGGAATAGGCCCTGAGCTGAAGGCAGACGCTTAATGACTGGGCCACTCAGGCGCCCCTGAAAGTAGACTTCTTGATAGCAACACTGGAGGCAAGAAGACAATGAAGTAAATAGTTAACATGGTAAAGAAAAATGACTTCAAACTATAGTGTTTTTAAAGATTTATTTATTTGAGAGAGAAAGATCATGCACAAGCAGGGGGAGGGGCAGAGGAAGACGGATAGAGAGAATCTCAAGCAGACTCCGGGCTGGAGGTGGGGGAGGCCATTGTGGGGCTCTATCCCATGACCCTGAGGTCATGACCTGAGTGTAAACCAAGAGTCAGACGCTTAACTGACTGAGCTACCCAGCCACACCTAAACTATAGTGTTTTTATTTTTTATTGTTAAAAAAGATTTTATTTATTTATTTGACAAAGAGAGAGAGAAAGAGAGTTTGAGCACAAGCAGGGGGAGCGACAGAGGGAGAGGGAGAAGCAGGATCCCTGCTGAGCAGGGAGTCTGATGCGGTGTTTGATCCAAGGACCCTGGGATCATGACCTGAGCTGAAGGCAGACACTTAACTGACTGAGCCACCCAGATGCCCGAACAATAGTGTTTTTAAAGAGCAACTACCCCAAAGATACAAATGTAGTGAAAAGAAGGGGCACCTGCACCCCAATGTTTATAGCAGCAATGTCCATAATAGCCAAACTGTGGAAGGAGCCAAGATACCCTTCAATAGATGAATGGATAAAGATGTAGTTCATATATACAATGGAATATTACTCAGCCATCAGAAAGGATGAATACCTACCATTTGCATTGACAAGGTTGGAACTGGAGGGGATTATGCTAAGTGAAATAAGTCAAGCAGAGAAAGACAATTATCATGGTTTCACTCATATGTGGAACATAAGGAAAAGCTCGGAGGACCACAGGGGAAGGGAGGGAAAACTGAATGGGAAGAAATCAGAGAGGGAGACAAACCATGAGAGACTCTGGACTTTGGGAAACGAACTGAGGGTTACAGAAAGGAGGGGGTGAGGGGGGTGAGATAGCCAAGTGATGGGTATTAAGGAGGGCATGTGTTGGGATGAGCACTGGGTGTTATATGCAACTAATGAATCACTGAACACTACATCAAAAACTAATGATGTATTACTATATGCTGGCTAACTGAATGTAATAAAAAAAAGAGGTGATTCCTCACTTCAAAAAAAATATAGAGCAACTACCATTTATTAAGTCCTTGGTTAATACAACATTTCAATAACTTGCATGTATCATCAATTGCCCTGACACTGCTTCATATTAGATGTTAACATTCTTTCATTACAAATGAGGAAAGCAAGGCTCATAGGAGTTAAGCAATTTTCTTGAGGTAATCCAGATAGTGGAAGGGAATGAGGATTGAAGCTCAAATCTAATTATGAAGTTTTTCAAACTATAATTTTATATACAGCTAAACTACCTTTTAAATGCAAGATCGGGGGCGCCTGGGTGGCACAGCGGTTGAGCGTCTGCCTTCGGCTCAGGGTGTGATCCCAGCGTTGTGGGATCGAGCCCCACATCAGGCTTATCCGCTATGAGCCTGCTTCTTCCTCTCCCACTCCCCCTGCTTGTGTTCCCTCTCTCTCTGGCTGTCTCTATCTCTGTCAAATAAATAAATAAAATCTTTAAAAAAAAATAAATGCAAGATCGTCACAAAGGTAGTTTCTTCTAAATTTTAATTTATTTTTGTTTTTATTTTTGACAAAGATCATTTTAGTCATGACATGGCCTTAAAAATTTTGACACATAAAAGCCATATTTTAAAACTGTCTTGGAAGAAATGCTCCAGGAAGGAGAGAAATAAATTCAGGAGGATGATTTGAGTGATATATGAAGTATGGGTCATAATAACTTAGGAAAGTTTATTATGACTCAAACAAGAAAAGTCTCCTCATAAAGAAACAGAAGTATATCATTGTAATTCCGAATTAAATTCTAGGCTATATCAACTTGGTCAGGGATGGGAGGTAGGGTACAGCAACCAGAGGGAGAATATAATAAAATACTTTTTCATTTTGTGGGAAAATATTCTCCCCCACTCAGCTTTTTTGAGATGTAATTGACATGTAATGCTGTGTAAGTTTATGATGTACAGTGTGATGATTTGATATATTGTGAAATGGTTATCATGGTACAGTGAGTTAACACATCTATCACCTCATTCGTTGCTGTCTTTGTGTGTGTGTGTGTGTGTGTGTGTGTGTGTGTGTGTGTGTGGTGAGAACTTCTAAGATTTATTCTCTTAGCAGCTTTCAAGTATACAATACAGTATAAATAACTGTGGTCACCGGGCTGTACAATAGGTCCTCAGGACTTACTCATCTTATAACTGGAAGTTTGAACCCTTTGATCACCTTAACCCATTTCCCCCACCTCTTTCCTCCTGGCAACTGCCAATCTTTCTGTTTCTATGAGGTTTTCTTTTCTCAAGAGTCCACATATAAATGAGATCATATGGTATCTTTCTCTCTAATCTATTTTACTCAGCATAATGCCTTTCATCTATGTTGTTGCAAATGGCAGGATTCCCTTGTTTTTATGGCTGAAAAATATTCTTTTGCATATATATACCACAACTTCTTTATCTGTTTATCCATCGACTGACACTTAGGTTGCCTGTATGTCTTAGCTATTGTAAATAATGTTGCAGTGAACATGGGGGTGCAGATATTTCTTTGAGATAATGATTTTGTGCCCTTCAGATGTATACCCAGAAGCAAAATTGCTGAATCATATAGTAGTTCTCTTTTTAACTTTTTGAGGAAACTCCATACTGTTTCTGTAGTGGCTCCAGCAGTTGACATTCCCACCAATAGGGTACAATGGTTCCCTTTTCTCTGCATCCTCACCAAACTTGTTCTTTCTTGTCTTTTTGATAGCAGCCAATCTGACAGGTGTGAGGTGATATCTCATTGTGGTTCTGATTTGCATTTTCCTGATGATGAGTCATGTTGAGCACCTTTTCATGTACTCGTTGCCATTTGTTTGTCTTCTTTGGAAAAATGTCTATTCCAGTCTTTGCCTATCTTTCAATCAGATTATTTGTGTTTTTGCTGTTGAGTTGTATGAGCTCCTTATATATTTTAGATACTAACCTCTTATCAGATATATAATTTGCTATTTTCTCCCACTTTGTGGGTTCCCTTTTCATTTTGTTTCTTTTGCTGTTCAGAGCTTTCCAGTTTGACCTAGCCCCACTAGTTTGGTTTTTTTTTTTAAGATTTTATTTATTTATTTGACAGAGAGAGACAGCGAGAGAGGGAGCACAAGCAAGGGGAGTGTGAGAGGGAGAAGCTGGCTTCCCGCTGAGCAGGGAGCCTGATACGGGACTCAATCCCAGGACCCTGGGATCATGACCTGAGCCGAAGGCAGACGCTTAATGGCTGAGCCACCCAGGCGTCCCCCACTAGTTTATTTTTGCTTTTGTTACTTGTGCTTTTGCTGTCATATCCAGAAAATTATTGCCAAGACCAATGTCAAGGAGCTTTTCTGTAAGGAATTATTTTTAAGTATTGAAAGTTTAGTAAATTGATGTGGATGAATGAACATGAATATGGATCTTAATAAGATAAGGATATCCACCAGAAATACAAATAAATGCATAAAATTTTCTTTAGCACTCATCATGATGAACACTGAGTAATGTACAGAATTTTTGAATCACTATATTGTACACTTGAAACCAAGATAATGCTATGTTGACTATATTGGAGTTAAGTAAATAATAAAATAATAAAAGAGTAACTTTCAAACGTCCATAAATTTGGAAACCAATATTAACTGCATGTATCCTTATAGTAAGTACAAAATATTAACAAAATAGAAAAATAATTAGAAGTGATGAATAATGAAAATTTACATAGTGAAATATGTAAAATGCAGTTAAAATAGTACTTTAAGGGAAGTTTTATTAAAAACAAATGAGCTGGGGTGCCTGTGTGGCTCAGTCGATTAAGTAGTTGACTTTTGATCTCAGCTCAGGTCTTGATCTCACGGTCATGAGTTCGAGCCCCACATAAAAAAACAACAAACAACAAACAACAAACAAAACATCCAAATGAACCAAACACTCAATCAAAAAGTTTGAAAAATACTGATAGAGGAGACCTTTCTAAGAGGAAAGAAAATAAAAAGCATAAAGGCAGAAATAAATAGATGACAAAAAACAGAGATTAACAAAACCCAAAACTCTTTCTCTGAAAAATTAAGGTAAAAGAGAGGTGCAAATAAAGAAAATAAAAATTAAAAATGAAGATATGACTCTAGATCTAAGGTTTCAAAATATGAACTATATGATAACAGGTTTGATAATTTAAAGTAAAAAAAAATACATGACAGAAATAGAGCAAGAAAAAAGAAGAAAATTAAGTTGCTAATAATTATAGAAAATGGAAATAGAACTCATACTTCTCTCCCAAAATCTTCTCACTCAATTTTTTAGATAAGTTTTACCAAAATGTTAAGGATCTGATAGTCCCTAAGGGAAAAATGAAGGGGGGGAAATCAGAGGGGGAGATGAACCACGAAAAACTATGGACTCTGGGAAAGAAACTAGGGTTTTAGAGGAGAAGGGGGTGGGGGGATGGGTTAGCCACGTGATGGGTATTAAGGAGGGCACATATTGCATGGAGCACTGAGTGTTATACGCAAACAATGAATCATGGAACACTACATCAAAACCTAATGATGTACTATATGGTGACCAACATAACATAATAAAAAAAAAGAAATAAAACATCCCACAGGTAAAATTAAAAAAAAAAAAAAAAAAAAGGATCTGATAGTCCCTGTCTTACTATTCCATGATAGAAAATAGAGTTACCTAACTTATTTTATGCAACTATAATAACCTTAATTTCAAAACTGCATAATGTGGTAATATTTATTTATATACTCTATACACACACACACACACACACACACCATTTAGTATATGAAGATAGATGTAAAAATCCTAAGTAACATGTTAGCTAGTTGAATCCAACAATGCATTGAAACAGTATTAATATTATTTTATCCCAGGAATGCCAGAATGATTTAATATTAGGGAAACAATCAGTATAATTTAACATATATATGGAATAAAGAAGAAAATTTTTTTATTATCTCAACAGATGCAGAAAAAGCATTTGACTAAATTCAGTATTGACACATAATTAAAAAATCTTTTAAAATCAGGAATGGAAGGGATTTGTTTACTTTGATAAAGTATATATATTGAAAACTTTTATACATTTTATACATTTAGAGAAAATTCAGCTACATGTCCATTAGGGTTAAGAACATGACAAGAGAGGCGCCTGGGTGGCTCAGTATTGGAGTGTCTGCCTTCAGCTCAGGGCGTGATCCCAGGGTCCTGGGATCGAGCCCCACATTGGGCTCCCTGTTCCACTGGGAGCCTGCTTCTTCCTCTCCCACTCTCCCTGCTTGTGTTCCCTCTCTCGCCAACTGTCTCTCTCTCTGTCAAATAAATAAATAAAATCTTAAAAAAAAAAAAAGTACACGACAAGATAACTACTATCACCATAACTGAGTAACATGATTTTGGAAGTCATGTTTAACACTATAAGACAAGAAAATTGTATAAGATATAAGATTTGAAAGGAAATTGTTATTATTTGCAAATGATATGAGATCTTCATAGAAAACCCAACAGGACCAACAAAAAAACTATTAAGGAGGGCCCTTATTGCAATGAGCACTGGGTGTTATACGCAAATAATGAATCATAGCACACTACATCAAAAACTAATGAAGTACTGTATGGTGACTAACATAACAATAAAAAAAAAGATTCCATATATTTTTAAAAAAGCTATTAGAAATAATGCTGGTAAGAGTTTAGCAAATTTGCTAGGTAAAATATCTAACAAAAATTAGTAATATTCAAATAAGCAATAATCAACTAAAAATGTAATAAAATATAAGATAACATAGACACCACAAGTAAGACTATGTTATATCTATGAATCAAACCATTAACGAATGCATAAGAACTTAGAATAAAAAATTTTTATAATCCTATTAAAGGACATAAAAGATTAAAATAAATGAAGCAATATTCCATGTTGATAGACAAGAGGACTTATCTAAATAGTTCTCTATACATTTAATGCTGAATTCCAACTGGATTTTGCAGGAACTTGCCAAGTACATTCTAAAATGTATAATACAGTTAACAGTGACATCCAATCTGAAAAAGAACAAAATGAGGATTCTTATCCTACAAGATATTAAGTCATACTACATAGATATCAGAAATAAAATAGTTTGTCTGACTCATGAATAAACAAATTGGCCAATGGAGTATAAAGAGCTCAGAAATAGATTTATTTAAGTATGGGAACTCAACATACAGTAAATGTAGCATCACAAATTAATGGAGGAAAATATGGACTATTTGGTACAAAATGCTGTAAAAAATCTCACTAAAATGGAGAAAAATATTGCTAGATCCTCATCATATACCAGTTATAAATGCAGATTCCAGATAAATTCAAGTAAAAATGTAATGAAATCAACTACATCAAAATTATGGATTTCTGTTCAGTAAAGGACATTGCAGATAATATTAATAGACGGATAATGAGGGAAAAAAAACTTTCCAGCATTTTAAACAGACAAAGGTTTAATATACAAATATAGAAAGAACTGAGAAGTGATAAAAATAAACAGAAAACTGAGAAAAAATATGAATGACACATAAGAATGGTATAGTCTATGTGGTAGAAGTTTTATGAACTCATCTATAATCTAAGATATGCAAATAAAAAAACAATGAAATATCACTTTACACATATCAGAAAATAAAAGTTAAAAAGGAGGGTAAATACTGAATGTTGGCAAGAATGTGAAGAAACAGGAACTCACTTGTATTGTTTAGGGTAGTGTTAATAGGCACCGTCATTGTGGACAGAAGTCAAGTGTTGGGAGAAACATGTGTATGCCCTATGACCTACTGTTTTCCTCTTGGGTGCATATCTCTTGGGAACTCTACAAAGATTTATAAAGGAGCATATTCAAGAAATTTTTTTGTTCCATTATTTTTGGTATCTGAGAGCTGGAGGTAAACTTCATCTGTGGTAGATTGAATTATTGGTCCCTAAACTTCATTCTTCTATAGCAACGTAATATATCCACCTCCTTGCCAGGCTCAAGGTAGACAGGGTAGACTTCTTACTTGGCTTTGAGTTAGAACATGTGACTATGTTCACATGAAAACCTCTCTGTGGATGTCCATGCCAGCTTTGTTTGTAGTAGCCAGAAACTAAAATAACAAAAATGTCCTCCATCATGTGTGTGGTTAAACTGTGTCCATTTATACCATGGGATATTATTCAGTAATGAAGAGAAACAAGCTATCAATACATGCAACGATCTGGATGAATTTCCAGAGTTATGTTGAATGAAAACAGCCAAGATCCAAAGGATTACGTACTGTATGATTCCATTTATATAACATTCTTGAAATGACAAAAGTATGGATATGGAGAACAAGTTAGTGGTCACCAGGGTTTAAGGAGGAGGTGTGGGCAGGAGGGAAGTGAGTGTGATTTTAAGTGGGCAACAGGAGGGATTCATGTGATAATGGAAATGTTCTGTATTTTGACTGTATCAATGTCAATATCCTGGTTGTGATACTGTACTTCAGTTTTGCAAGATGTTGAAATGAATAAAGAGATCTCTATTATTTCTTACTACTGCGTATGAACCTACAATTATCTCAAAATAAAAAGTTTAATTAAAAAATACATTAAGTTTCCTCCTATTTTGAGGAGGGGAATATGAAAGGGATAAAGAAATGAAAGGGAAAAGAGAGTAAAAAATAAGCAGAACTTTAAATGGATTGACTAGGAATATGAGCTCTAGGATACCAGGAATGATTTGCTAATTTCTGTACCTGGATTTTTTTTAAGGGAAAAAAAAGAAGGAAAATGTATAAAGCTCAAAATTGGGATGCCACCTTTTTTTTCCTTTTGGAAATACCGTAGATGTCATCATTTAATTACTTATTCAACTAATGTAATTTTAAGAACCAAGAATATGCCAAACTGTTTGCATACTTTAGAGATATTAGTGTACAAAATAAGAAATAGTCTCTGCCCTAATGGAGATTATAGTCAAATTCTATTTCTGGCTTGATAGCTTAAACAAAATAACGGTCTAAAGGAATTTTCTTGAATTCAGTTATCCCCTAAAATAGAATGTAGTGACTAATCATAAGTGTGCATATGTAAACTTATAATAAGTGGTATAATATTCTTGATATTTTGAGACTAATTGAGTGGAATTTTCTTGTGAAGAGAATTTCTTACTAATTCTGGCCCTGAATACATCCCCTTATTCCCCGCTCCCCCAGGAAAAGTTAACATATAAAGAGAGAATTATTTCCTTTTCCTTTGAGAACCAGATCACCTCGGAGGAGCATGTATAGGTTGTCTGAATAGGGCCAGGAGGTAGGGACTGGATGGAGGGGAGATGTGTCCAGGAACCAGCCCAGAGGGTCCTTTAGCAGAGTGCAACTTGGGCTGGGTGAAAGAGGTTGTGCAAATAGATCAGGGAGAGTGGAGAGTAGATCTCTGATGGGGGACTAGGCAAGGGAGTGAAGGAACAAACAAGCAAGGTATGTCCATGTCAAAAGGGGAAATTAGGATGTAATTGTTGCAGGTTCATTTTTGTGCATGGGCTGATTTCCTTTGTCAGGTTGGGAGTAGAAGATACTAAATAGAACCATGGCGTGGTGTAATTTTGAAGAGCTGAGGGTGACTTCTCTTCCATTTTTCCCTCCAGATCTACACACCACCCTGCTGTGTGCCCTGGGAGGTTGACTTTATGGGCTGCATTCACAGATTTTCTTACCTTTTGGCTTTCAGTTGGATTTGGACAACAGGAGTCACCGGCAGGATATGGGAGGGAAAAAGAAAAATGAGGTTGGGGCGTTCACTTCCCTGGATTCCTCACTTCTGGGACACTGTGGGATGCTTATTTCCTTGGCAAAGGCCACATTGCTGTCAGACAATCTTCTCCATATTGTGTCTCCCCTGGGGCTAGTGGTTGTCCCTCTCCTTGCCAGTTCAGACCTGGAGATAGTGACAGTTTACTGCTGTTACCAACTCCAGGGGCCCACACCATTCCTATTCCTTTCCTAAATGATTGTTAGAGGTTTTGTTTTTGTTTTTGTTTTTTGTTAATCTCTTCTCAGTTGCCCAGTTGAGCATGCCATCTCTTCCTTGCTGGTACTCTCATATGGAAGTCATTTAGTCCAGCATTCCTCCCCATCTACAAACCTCTGCAGTAAGAGGAACTCACCAGCTACACTGGGCATCAGGCTATTCTGTTTGTCCTCATAGGTTCATGCTCTCCCTTCCCAGTCAACATTAGTTTTGTGTTTCTCCTCTCTTCTTTTGGGTAAGCCCTTGAAAACCTGAAGCACTTAAGTGCCTCTGGTGCTACTACTTGGAGTTCCTTTAAGACACTTCCTTTCTTCTTCATTGGGAATTACTTGACATTGTGTACCTTAACTTATGTTTTAGAACTTCTCATTTCTTTTAAATCAATTTTCTTTTAGTTCTTAGGCCTATTTAATCACACTTATCTTTCCTCTGAAATTTCTCAAATCTGCTTTCCTCAAGAATGCTGTACACAGAAAGGGAAAAGCAGCTTCTTACAGCTAGGAACTGACCTGGCACTCTCAGCTAGGATGTGGTGTTTCTATGAATGGGCCTGGCACTTACAGCTGGGCCATGATGTTCTCTTGTTGAACATAACAATTTTACAGAACATTAATATCAGACAAGGTCACTCTGTGACTGTGATGGATCAAGACAAAACAGGACCACTTTGTAATCATGTCTAAAACACAAGCACCAAACATCCCTTATAAGTGATCACTGCTTTTTTTTCCCCAGTCACAATGTTAGACTCCCTCTGTTCTTTTCACCTTTAGATTAGAATTATTAAGATACCCAATCACAAAAATTAGCTCTGCTTTCTGACAGCTTCTAATCCAGAGCAAAGCCCTATTTCTTGAATCTTCCCACAAGCACCCAAAACGAGCCCAAATCCTATGACGTCCTCTAACAGCTTCTTCCGGAGATGACCCATGGTTCTCCATGGTGTGTTCTCCTCCATTGCAATATGTAATAAACCTGACTTTGTTTAACTACAAGTGAGGTTCCGGTTGTCCTTTGATTGGAGGCTATGGACAGTACATATCTGACTGTTCCTACCATCCATTCCCTTGTCTTTTCTGGGTTCCTGCAGGACATGATCACTTTCCTATATGATTCCCATTATTACTTCTTTGCTCATGAGAATTAAACCTAGAGAGGTGTTTCCTTTGTTGCCTTCTCAACCTGTGAACAATGAAAAGCCTTCTGAGGGATAAAGTGTCAAGATTAAACTCAACCCAGCAATGTTGCAGAACATTGGTGATTACTTCAGCTCTGAAAAAGAAAGTCTTTAAACATTTTTTTCTCTTTACTGAGCCTTCCTCAAGCACTCTTATTCCCTTACTTTCATCCCTCTTGACAACTCCCAATAAATGTGGTTAGGCAGTAAGTACCTCCAGAACTCTGTGTTAACCACTGAAGAAAAAAAAGTAAGGAAGGGTTGGGATGTGAGATAAGGGTAAAGAGGTGCTAATGAGGTAAACATCCCTTAGTGAACTTCAGTACTTAGGGCTATTCATAGGCTGTGCTCTACCACATGGGGATTTGTTTCATTTGAATCTTTTCGTTGACATTCCAGTCATCTTCCTAATATTTTGAATTTGTTTCATTGACTAAGGGGAGAGTGCTGTACTTGTTTTAGATAGCATTTATTTTTGCTGGATCTCTTTGGTTTCAATGCACAGACTATGTTGCTCACTTATATCTCAAAGATGAAATTTTGGACAGTGGGAGGGATTTTTAGACATTTCAAAAGGTGTGAAGCTGACTTGTCACCCCAGATTTAGGGTAGACCCTGATTATTGAAGACAAGGAGCAGGAATAGTGACAAGAGGCATCTATGATAATTGTCAGCCTCTACTCTTCTCCCCCAGTCTTTGCTTTCTTCAGTTTCACTTCAAGGATTTCTACATGTTAGCTCTGGAGGACTTCAAGTGTTGCCCACTTACTCTACTCAGGAAAATCTGATAAGGGATCTGGCCAAGGATGTGTTTAGTCCAGCGTACTAAATGATGGAGCTATTGTGCATCCAGCAAATAAATTATTTTGTTTTTACTTCGTGTAATCTCTTGGGCTGTCTCTTTCTTGTACTCACTGAGTTCTTCTTGGAGTCTTCCCTGTAGGTAGTATAGGCCTAAGATTGCCTCTACTTAGGTTGGCTATCCTTTTCCCTTGCTAGCACACTGGTCACTGGATAGCTAAGGGTAAACTCTGGTGCAGAGCCTATGGTGATGAGTAATTGTCTAGAATAGGGGTCAGCAAACTATGGCATGTGAGCCAAATCCAGCTTAATGCCTGTTTTTGTAAATAAAATTTTATTAGAAAGTAGTCATGCCCATTCATTTAAGTATTGTCCATGACTGCCTTTGTTCTTTAATGGTAGATTTGATTAGTTGTAACAAAGATTGTATAGCCCCCAAAGCCTAAAATATTTACTATTTGGCCCTTTACAGAAAAAAATTGATAATGCCTAGTTTAGAAGATTGTTTCCTGAAGTATGATGTATAGAGCACTAATTCCAAGAAATATTAATAGTTAATTCATAAAAATGAGTTCTGTCATTAAATGAGTTTGTGAGTTACCATGGTTATAAAATTCAAGCACATTTCTTAATTGTGTATCTTTTTAGTGTCTTAAATGTATGTATATTTAATTAATATGCCCTCATTTATTTATATATTTAAATAGAAATATTTATATAAATAATATAAATATAACTATATAAAATAAAAATAGTAGTTATTAAATCAATCAGATAAAATATAGTTAATTAGATATATGTAGTGTGATTTATGATTCTCTAAGAGATTGTAATAATATTCAAAGTTTTCCAAAGGCACTTGGCCATATAATGACGTAGATTATTCATTCTATGAGACTGGTGATCCATGGAACATACTTTGGTAAATGCAAGTCTAAATTGCTTAACTGCTTATCATCCAAGAAGAAAGTATTATTGTAGGTTCACATGGATCAAGGTTTCCACATAATTGTTTAGGATCAAGTCCCTAGCTAGTAATAAATAATGTGTATTTCCCTAACTTTCTCTATCATACTCTCTTTCATGGGTCTAGTAGGTGTTGTTGAACATGAGTCTCCTGAATTTCTCCCAGGTTCTTTGCAACAGATCAGACTTGGATCTAACCTAAGCTTAAACAGAAGTTCTCCCAGTGAGGTCTTTCTTAACACCTCCCCACCTGACCTTGGACTAGGTTAGGGACTCCTGCTAATCTATGACAGCATTTTCATACTTTATTATTGCTAGTGACTTTTAGGGGGTCTTTCTACTCATTTGTTAACTCTAGAATGGCTGAAACCCTACTATACAATGTAGTATACATGGTGGGCATTTACTAAATGATTGTTGAATGAATGATTATGACTCTGCATGTGAGTTGGCCTCTGGTTGCTCTTTCAAGTCATAGCTGGTCTTCTCTTGTGTGCTCCAGTGCCCCAGACTGGACTAATGCTTTGGTTTCTTTGATCTTGTCTTATAGTCTCTTCCCGTGGTTCTGGGGCCTTGCTCTTGAACCTCAGCAGGGTGATAAGGCCCTTGCTGTTCTTGCTATTCTTAGTTCTTTTAGTTCTTATTGCCTATAATTTAGATGGATAGATGGCCTTAAACTCGAAACAGTTGATCTTAAAACTTCCAAATATCAATGGTCCTCTGGATCCCATTCACTGTGCAGGGATCTTGTACCATCTGTTGTAACCCTAGCGCTGACAGTTGGCTAAATCAAGATAGAATTTGCCACTCTTTCTGGACATTTGCCTTGCTTGACTGCTGGAACCCCTGCTGTTGGCTGGGTTTGTGTCTTGGCCCTGGTACGTTGGTGTTGTACAAACTCTGGCTTCTTCACCCTCCTGTTTTACTCAAGAAACCACTGTCTGTCCATCCTTAGTCCACCCCTAAAATAATAATTTGAGAAAAGAGATTCAGACTTTCTGAACTTATCACTGCTGCCTTAACAGAGTTTTCTTTCCTGATTACTCCTAGGGGTTATGACTCATGTTCGTGAATATTTATTATACTTTTTATGACTTCAGTAAAAGTTGGTTTAAAGAAAATCCTGCCTTAAAATTAGGGAATTGAATCACAAAACTGACAGTCTTGGGTTAGAAATATGGGAACTCTAATTTTTGGGGGTTGGGGGTGGGGAGGTGGGTGGGGGAGAACAGGAAGCCTTAGAGGGATCAGATTAACTTTTATTTTCCATGCAGTATCTTCAAAACAAACTGATGAAGTGTAGATTTGGGAATAACAACAATTCAATTCACTTCAATAATTTAATAATTCGATTAAATATAGTGAATAACTCAGTTAAATATGATGATATTTAAAATGAATAAAGAAGGGGGTAATATTGTGAATTACTTTATTGATGGCTATTCTGCTACATGTTTGATATTTAGCTTCATTTTTGCTGTATAAACTCAACCAATAGATTAGTGATAGAGTCTGGCTTAAAGACATTATCTTCTCATAGAAAATTTCTTCTGTGCTGTTTTTTTTAGTTTTTTTTTTTATGAAGTGTAATTCAGTCCAATAAGAATTTCTTATATGTGTTGTAGCCTTAGGAATATATGTTAGAAGTCCCTGGCACTGTACCTGAACTCAAAGAGCTTATTCTTTATTCTCAACAGGGAGTCAAAAATACATACTAAAACAAAAAAAAAAAATTTATGAAACCATGAAAGGCTAGATCAAGGTCAAGAGCTCTATGTTAAATTCTATTGCTGCCCTGAGCCTCAGCAACTATTATGGTGCCAGAACTATTTAGAAGACCAAGAAAGAACTACATGTTTTAATTAAATAACACATGGCAGAAAGCACAAGATACCAGCTTGGGTTTATCAGGCAGAACAGGAGCTATCCTTGTGCTAAACAGACAGGCACTAAGGAAAAGAGAGAACCCGAGAGACAAGTCTAAAAAAGCTTGGGAGCTATTTAATATAACATCCTAGGACGAAATCTAACGCTACCCGTAGACGTGAGGGGAGCCACATTTAAGAAAGGCAGCCTGGTGTAGAATAATGATGGAGTAAAGTAAATGACACGGAACTATGACAAATTCAAAACCCAACTGGAAAATTAGGAAAGAGAATGAAGTGTCGTGTATAATGACACCCTGACAATTACCCTCGAGCAGCGGGGCATGTCCTGACACATTTACCTATCCTGGTGCTGCAGGCAGTGGTGTCTAGGCTTTCTGTTTGCACAATGAGGCTTTGTGCACCACTGTGGCCCATTTTCCATCTCTGTGTCTCTGTCAGGCGTGGGGCTTAGAATGGCTGGCTTCTGCTGCTTGTTAAAAGGAGTTCAGGAGAACAGACACCATAGGACCTGCAGGTCAGCCGTATTCATATCTTTCTAAATGAAGACAGGATGTTTTAAAAGTGGAAATCACTAATACTAAAAGTCATATATGAAATTCTACAACAAGGAAAAACCCCAAAAAAGAAACTGACTCCTAGACCTAGACAAGGTGTCAAAATTTAAGATTATTTTATCCTCCTGTATACAAAATTGCAGAGAAAAACAAAGCAGCAGGAGGTCCAAACATGTCAATCAAAGAGGAGACAGCACATTCTAGACTGGGAATATAATTAAGTAGAAGATATAAAAATAGGATTTCCCAACCTGGCAAGTGGAAATATAAACCAACTGGCAGAGGAATAGTGGAGAGGATAATCCCACCCTTTTGGAATAACTATAGAAAAACATTAAGAATCACAAAATGGAAATTTGTGAAAGTAAAGAAAGGCGAGGCAGAGGAAGGAAACCTATCAGGTGTGTGGAAGTGATGAGATCACTGAGATCTGAGACAAGCCTCTAGCAAACTAATGTGGGGGCAAAGATATTTGACATTTTGGGTAGAAAATTAATAAATGATCATCTTTTGAGTTTATCTGATATAACTTCAGCTACTAATCAAGGAGTTCATCCCTTTGTTTGAAAGAATATGAAATATAATCATATCTCGGGAAAACAAGTTTTCCTTCATTGTAACCATGAGTATGGAATGTTAGTCCCTCAAATATAAACTGCAGGAATCCGCAGTACGAACTCTGCCTGCTTTTACAGACCTGCGTTGCACACTGCAGTTTGGTCTATTAATGGTATTGAATTAACTACACTCCTCCCTCCTTATATTAATTGCATTAAAAAATAAGTACAGATATATGCATTGTGTTCCTTAAAAGAGGCTGTGATGAAATGGAAAAAGCTGTTTAATAAAATATAATAAAAGTATTTCACATTCATTTCTCAACCGTAATAAGAGGAATTACAGTAGGAGGAGGCAACCTCTCACAGCTGGACAAGCCCTAAGACTCCTTCCGTTATTCTCTACTTAAAAGCTATCAATTTAGAGCTGTCCTATGTATTGCCCTGTGAATTGAACAAGCCTTTTCAGTCTTTAATTAAGGGTGAAAAACTCTTTGAACATCACAGCATTCATCTGTTCATGTGTGGAAAGCCTGGTGTAACAAAAGAATTTAATCAAACTACAAGCCTAATAAAGACTACATTGCCTGAACTAAATGATGTTATTGCAGTAGCGGCTCATAGTTTTACATTTAAAAAAGCGGGTCAGAGTGTTCATTCATCTTGATTAGCAATGCCAACCTAATTACTTCTGGAGGAAACAGTAATTAGCTGGAGTCTCACCTCATTAATCATGACATTCTTGTAGCAGACTATTTTTATCTGATAAATGGCTTGGATTGGAACAAGGTGTATATTTGAATTCTAGTTAATTGTACACAGCTTGCTGCATAACATTTCACGTTTTTATCATTTAACTACTTCCTTTCTGTGAACCTCTTGAAGAGCTTTTGTTGGTTACTTGCATTCTTGTAGTGAAAAAAATCCGACTTAATGAGAGGGTCAGTTCTTGTTAGTTAACATATCAGAAATGGTGTCTCAAGGAAGTAGAGGAGAGGATGAAAAATATCCATGTGTAGATTAAACCATTCAAATCTCGGTGGGACAGACACTACTTACTGTAAAGTTTCTATAGGGAATTCAAAGTGATGGCATTTTATAACTTGGCACAGTAGATTCTATATGATCAATAACAATCATGGACAACATGCAGAACTATTTCATAGTAGGCAGAGATTATAATAAATTCAGTCTGATTCTCAGTGTTCCCAAACCAGTGTCAAAGAGTTCTCCATGTTTAAAAGAGGAATCCTCAGTGTCCTTAGCTATAACTAGGGCTGTTCTTTTCTGCAGTCACATGACTGTGACCATTTCTCTGTTCCCCTCGGTCTTGGATTTCCCAGGGTTAAAAGACATAGTTAATGAAAGTATCATATTTGTTGCTTTCCCCTGCTTCCTTTCCAGTTTATGACTCTTTAAGTGGAGCCTGAAATGAATACCATGGAGTGCAGGGAGAATTCTTGATTTGTTCTTTGTAGACATGTATAATGCTAACAGCAATATCAGGACGTTCCTATCAAGGAAGGTCCGTGGGGATTGCACAGGATGACCTTAGTTATTTATGCCTAAAATCAGGTTCCTCAGTCTTGGCATTGTCTCCCTAAGAAGAGTGGATCCATCTCTTAAGGGTTGACTCACATTAACCAAGTTTAGGAAGACTGATGTATAAAACAAGAATTCCAGTTTAAAAAAATGTAGTGAGAAATAGCTTCCTATATATGAACATAGAATTAATATGGGTTTTTTCTGTAGCCAAGCTAGACAGAAAGCAAAATAGTAATCAATATTTTAATAATGTACAATGTGAAATTATGGTCACAAGGACTAGAATGTTTATCATGGGCTTTGTCAACATAGCGTATGTCTCTATAGGAATATCTCCATAGGAAACCAACTCATAACTTGGGGGTTACTTGTTGATCAAGTAAATAGAACAGGAAGAGTTAGACGAACTTCACGTTTAATGGAATCAGCCTAATATAATCAGATGTGTCCATCTTTCCATTAGAGTTAGCCTGACCAACAAAGTTAGAATACTGATACTCAAAATCCATTAGCCTCATTTCTCTCCTGGACAGTGCTAGGATGGATTCTGCCAGCTTTTACTTCGATGACTCTTATTTCTAGGCTGAACACTGCTTTTTTTTTTTTGCCTAATTTGTTCTTTGTTTTGATATGTTAAAATAATTAGTCTCGTTATAATTGAGTCTTGCTGGCCTAGGAACAATTCTGCTTCCTCCAGGTGACTTGGCATATCTATGCAAGATGGTTTTATTTTTCTTCTTTCCTGGTTTTCTGGGCACCTCACTGAGGCTAAGTACAGAAGTCCCTCTACTTATAAAACAGTTGTTCCTAAATCCAGTTGCACATAAATTAGAATGACACAAGACTACTTTAAACTTAAAAAGTATAATATAGGGTGTAGGACTAGCTTTAAAATTAATAACACAGTCATAGTGATATTCCTAAGAAAGGCTTAAACTTGCATTTTCCTAGTGCATTCCCACAAAATATAATTTTGGAGAGTTGAAAGAAGCATGCTATTCTCTCAGTTAACGGGCAATCTATAAGGCAGCTTACCCTAAAATACTGGTTTTGTCTACACTGCAACTCTACTGAGGGCATTAAGAGCCCGCAGCCTGATTCCCTCCAAAACTACTGTGCGGGAACTCCTTAATGCTTCAGGTAAAATTCTGACCACTTATTGACTCCATGAGGAAATTGGGCAGATTCAAACAAGGCCTTGACTGATGGACTCATCCGTGGTTTACAAGAAAGTTTTCATCAGTAGTGTATTGATCATACTTAGCATTTAAGTTCTCAAGCAAATAGACAGTTACAAGGAATTACCATTAGGTTGCCAGATGTCTAGTTTTGATATGCATCATCTGGCCACATCCTCAAAGTTGTTTATTGTCCTTATTCACTTTTCCTCATCTGTTGCTGATTTCCTCATCTGTTGATACTGTGGATCAAATAGGTCTGGCATTTTTCAAATGTCATATGATTTTTTTTTCCTAAAGATTTTTCTGATGGTCCAGTGATTCATGTCACCTTACGTGTAATATTTCATCATCTTCCCACTAATCTCATTTAAAAAAATGTTTTCTCTTTATTTCCATCATAATCATATGCCTGTTATTACTGTTCTTTAAACTTACTGGTTTTTAACTGGACATGATGTGGCTAATAATAGGTGTATAATTATAAAATACCTCAAAAGGAGACACAGACACAACAAACAGGTGCTCTCAGAATGAAATGATGGTGTACGACCATCTACACCATCTCTTGGTAACAGGAAAATTGACTTTTTTTCTTGTGTAGAGTGTTGCTTAGTTCTTATCTATGAGAATTCTTAAATATATAGGTTAAAAGTTGAGGACCCTCTATTCTGAACATACCACTTCATTGGTGATACTATTTTTGTTGTTGTTAAGAATTTGTTTAATGTTATAAACAATAATAGTAGTTACTAACTCCTTTGATGTTTATCAAGGTCCTGACACTGTGCTAAGTGCTTTACCTATATTAATTCATTGAGTTCTCATATCAACGCTGTGAAGTATCATTTTTATTCCCATTTTACAGATGAGGAAATGAAACAACTTACCCAACATCACTCAGTGAGTAACAGGTGAGCTGGGATTTGGACTTGGGAAGTTGGTTCCAGAACCCACTCTCAGGTATACTCTTAACTACTTTTCATGTAACAGGCTTCTTGTCACAATATCCAAAAATATAGAAAACTCCAAAGGAAGGCAGTAACATTAACTGACAATCCCACTATACAGATAAAGTATCATTTTTATTTTGATATATACATTTCCAGATTTATTTTCCAGAAAGAGTTGCTGCTTGCTTCCCTAGAAAATATTAGAACTATCTTTATACACACACACACACACACACACACACACACACACACACACACAGATATATGTACTGTATTTTTAGAGACTGCATTATATTTTAGTATTTTTAGCTATCCTATTTACTGAAACAGTTTGTTTCCCATTACAAGCAATCACACAAATGCGTAATGTGGTGGAGAAAACTTTGTTCACATGTTTATTTTTCTTTAGGAAAGTTCCCAAAGTGGAATTACTGGATTGAAGAAGAGAATGAACAGTTTTAAGGTTTCTTATACCTATTGCCAAATTCTCTTTCAGAAATGCTGTTTTATTTGTTTATACTCCCACCATCAGCATACGAGATGTCTGCTTTCCTGTACCCTGAGCATCATGGGGCTAGCATTCTCTTCTTTCCTTTTTTAGTATGTGACCTATTTTGAATTTGTGCCTGTTTTGTTTATTGCTTAAGTATATTACCCTTCAGTTGTATTTACCTTGACTACTTTATCTCTCTTTGCCTCAGTTTTCTCTCAGTAAAAATGACATAATAACAGGAGCTACTTCAGGGTTGTGGCAAAATAAAAGTTTTTCACATTTATACTGCATAGAAAAGTGCTTCCTATATAGTGTCTGCTATCATTATTGTCATTGTTTATTACTTTTCCTATTACTGTTATTTTTATGTGTTAGATAATCCAGCTTTTCTTGTCTATTTTGAATTTTAATATATTCTCTATGATGTAGCCATCTCAAGTTCAATATGCCTATTCTTTTATAGTTAGATATTCCATGATTTTTTCAAATACTCTTATACAAGTTTTTATTTGTACCCAAATAAGTATCCGTTTTTTTTCTATCTTAAGTCTAAAGCCTAAAGTTGAAATAGAAAGTATCTGCTGTTTAAACTGAAATTGTAACATTGTAGATAATATTCCTTACAGATAAAAATTATAGATCCCTGATTCATAAACTAATGGATTTATCATTCCCCAGCATTTGCTTGCTTCTCATGGTTGGAGGATCCATTACCTTCCCCAACCTATATCCTCTGAGAGACTCAGTTTTGTTTCAGTTTTTGGGCTAGTTCTGGTGGAGGGAATGGATATCTAGAGGCAGGTCAACATCCTCAAATTCACATGAAGAGATCCTCAACATCCCTCATCATTACGGAAATGTAAATCAAAACTACAATGAAATATCACCTCATACCTGTCAGAAGGTTAAAATAAAAAATACAAGAAATAACAAGTGCTGGCAAGGATGTGGAGAAAAGGAATACTTGTGCACTGTTGGTGGGAATACAAACTGGTACAACCACTGTGGAAAATAGTGTGGAGGCTCTCAAAAAATTAAAAAAAGAACTACCCTATGATCCAGTAATTGCCCTACTGGTTATTTACCCAAAGAGTATGAAAACACTAATTTGAAAGTATATATGCACCCCTGTGTTTATTACAGCATTATTTACAATAGCCAAATTATGGAAGCAGCCCGAGTGTCCATTAACTGATGAATGGAAAAAGAAGACGTAGTATATACATATACAATGGAATATTATTTAGCCCTAAAACAGAATGAAATCTTGCCATTTGCAACAACATGGATGGAGCTAGAGAGTATAAGGCTAAGTGAAATAAATTAGTCAGAGAAAGACACATACCACATGATTTCACTCATATGTGGAATTTAAGAAACAAAACAAGTGAACAGAGGGAAAAAAAGAGAGACAAACCGAGAAACAGACTCTTAGCAAACTGATGGTTACCAGAGGGGAGGTGGGTAGGGGAATGGGTGAAATAGGTGAAGCAGTTTAAAGAGTGCATTTATCATGACGAGCACTGATTAATGTACAGAATTGTTGAATCACTATATTGTACACCTGAAACTAATAGAACACTCTATGTTAATACTGGAATTAAAATTAAACTTAATAAAATTTAAAAAAATCTTCAAACTCAAATTCTTTGGTAAAGTTTGAAGTCTAGTAACCTAGTCATAAATGCTGAGGCCCTGTATTGCTTCTAGAGTGACCTGGGCGCCCTCACGCCTGAAACTAAAACCAAGAGATTCAGACTTTAGCACCTGTTTTTGTCCTTTAGTTCTGTGCTAGTGCACAGGTTCTAGTCTCGGTTTTGATTTCTTTATTCTCTTCAATAACTCTAGGCTAGCAAGTGAGGACCATCGTACCCGTGACCCGAGCCCAAAGTTTAAATCTTAAGATTAAAAAAATCCTTTAAACCATATAGTCCATTTTTCTCCCTCTAGTGTATTTCTGTTAACCGTTTGTCAAGCCTCTGTTTGAACACACCAATGACAGGAGATTCACAAACGTCAGTGTTGGCTTATCTTCAAACTGTTCTAATTATGAGAATAGGTTCAGGGAAACTGTACTTCCTGGAGCCCTTGCTGAAGACAGTTCTGTCCTATAGAAGCTTATCGTTCCATTTACAGGACAGTTCTCCAGATATTTGGAGACTACTGTTGTGCCCCCTTAGCTCTGCTTCTATAGACTAAGCAGTCTTAGCTTCTGCCTCATTTCTTTTTTTGTTTGTTTTGTTTTTATTGTTTTAAATTTTAGTTCTAGTATAGTTAACGTACAGTGTTCTATTAGTTTCAGGTGTGCAATATAATGATTCAATAATTCTGTACATTACTCAGTGCTCATCATGTAAGTGTACCCTTAATCCCCTTCACCTACTTAGCCTATCCTCCTACCACCTCCCCTCTGGCAATCACCAGTTTGTTCTCTATAGTTAAGAGTCTATTTCTTGGTTTGCCTCTCCTTCTCTCTTTTTTCCCTCTGTTCATTTGTTTTGTTTCTTAAGTTCTACCTATGAGTGAAATCATATGGTATTTGTCTTTCTCTGATTAATTTAATTTACTTAGCATTATACTCCCTAGCTCCATCCATGTTCTGCAACTGGCAAGATTTCATTCTTTTTTATGGCTGAATAATATTCATCCATGAACACTTGGCATTTGCCTCATTTCTTAATGGTTGGTGACAGATTTTGTGCCCCTTTCCCTTACTGGTAACTCCTTTGGATTCCATCCAGTTTGGTAATGGGTTTTTGAAGTGTGCCTTGAAGCATAATGGGATTCCCACATATGAGGGGACCAAGAGCAGAGGTGATATAGCCAATTGCTTCCATTGTCCCAGGTTCTATAATTCTGTTGTCTAAGAGTATATTAGGATTTTTTTTCAGCCACGTTGCACTGTTGATTTAAAATGAGCTTTTTCCCACAATCTGAAGTTGTTGTGTTTTTTCCCCCCATATACACAGCTATTAACTTTCTCGTCCCTCAATCTACCTCAGTTTTTCACTTGTTCCTTTTCCCTGTAATGTTTGTTAGGACTTCATATTTATTAGTCAACTTCATCTTGTTAGAATCAACTCATGCTTGCGTCCAATTGAAATTGTTAGGGTTTTGATTCTGTAAGGTGACATATTGGCTATCTCTTCCTATTCAATAGCATCCATAGTTTTGAATAGTGCCACCCAATATTTTAAGCAAATCAATAATGGTGATCTAAAGGGCAGCATTAAGGACAGAGCCTTGTGTCATCCCACTGGAGAGCTCTCTTCAGTTCAGTGTTTTGTTCGTGGGTATGGTTGATCTAATAATAATCAGGATACTTTCTAAATGTGAATTTTATTCAGTACATATTTCTTTTCTCAATAAAGCAGTTCCCAAATTTTGTTTCAAGAAGAAGTTAATAGATGTACCTAAGCAAAATTGAGTGCCATATTTTAAAAAGTTTGGGAGGTGCTGCATACTACATTCTCTTCTTGGAGAGCCACAGTGCACATTATCATATATATTTACTCTTCAAAATTTATATTTTGTTTAACTCATGCTTTCCAAATGTACTCGTGTATGAACCCTGCTCCCTGCATACCTATGAATATCCTGTATAAGTCTGTTTTTTTCAGGTACCAATTTGAAAAGCATTCCCTACAAAGGTAAAATGAGAGAGCCTGTCAAATATCCTGCTGAAATCCAGACACATATGTCCACAGTATTTTTCTTGTCTACCGGTCTGGTAATTTTATCAAAAGAGAAAATGAGCTAGGTCTGGCTTGCATTGTTCATCATAAATCTATGTTTGCGCCATACCAATCCTGTTTCATTTTCTCAATTCCTGCCTTGCCCAGAATCAACACAGAATTTAAGATTTCAGTTAATGAAACTCACTCTCCCCCACTCCTCATCTTTAAGTATATTAAGTCAATATTAGCTCATCTCTGTCTGCTGGTGCCTCTCTTTTTTTCTGAGTTTCCTCAGTGCAAATTACAGTGAGGTTCAGCCACTTCATTTGGTGTTATTTCCTTCAGAATCCTGAGATGGAATTCACCTGGTCGGAAGCACTTAGCTCATCTAGTAAAACTGCCTGGCATTTTGAACATGATTCTGCCCGATCTTGGTCTTTTAATTCTACTGTCTGAGGTTCATTCTTGCCTTTCTGGGCTTACTAGCATTTCCCTGTTCACATAGAACAGGAACCAATGTCCTGGACTTCTGTCATTTCTTCACTTTCAGTGGCCTTAAGCCATCTCTCTTTCTCTCTCTCTCTCTCTCTCTCTCTCAAACCCCTCTTTTTGTTGATTGTTAGCGTTTTGGAAGACTTTTCTCATTCTCAGCTTTTAGCCTGCCTGACACTGTTCTTTCAGTTCCATGACACTTCTCTGTGGCGCACCTACTTTTGATTGCCACGTCTTCTCTTTTCTCATTCTCAGCGGGATTATTTGACACCGTGCTGTCAGAATTTTCTGTCTGTGAGCCTTCCTTCCCTCTGGAGCCCTCTCCTTTCTCAGTGTTTGTCTAAGGAGTCCTACCCAGCTACTCTTTCTGACTGTTTTCTTAGAGCACTGGTCTTCCCATCACTGGCCGTAACATACATTTTGAGGAATGATTGTGTTCTTCTAGGGTTCCTCCATTCTCCATCCAGCTTCACTAAAACATTCTGTGTCTCCATTATTTCTTCCTTCAGAGAGTGGAAATGTTTGGCTTAGCAAGTCAAGGATCCATTTTATCAACAGAAAAATGCTTCAAGGGTTTATTTTGGTAGACGATATTCCTTAGTAATTGTCCAGCAAGAATTTGTTTTTGGCAGACAGATTTATATTTGTTTTACCATAAAGTGTTAAAAAGGTATGAGTCCTGTAAGGGAAATGCAATTAAGAGAACCACATAAATAAATAAAATTAATTAAAACAGGTTTGTTGTGATAATTAGTTTGTTTTACAATAGGGCATTTGGTTGTTAACAGGCCTTAGAATGCTTCAGGGCAATATCTTTTATTTCTAACTATAGCTCTCGAGGTATTCTGTGAATGTATTACAATGAATGAGTTTTACTAATTGATTTTTTGTTATAAATTATGCAGTTCTGGAAAACACACAAATGCATTTAATTTACACAACACATTCATTCTTTTAGTTCTTTTTATTGATCATCCATTGAGCAATGGTGGTTGGTGATTTAGCCACTGAGAGGCACAGAAGCTGTCTGATGCCACCAAGAACAGAAAAAGGGGTACAGCCATGATATCACAGGCCACAGAACCTTCTTTCGGTAATGCGTGATGTTGGCGATGGGGAGGACTGCTGAGAAAGTGTTATGGTTTAGTAAAGTTCTCACTACTGGATAAATAAGATAGATTCATGCTTCCAAAATGTGCACCTCCCCCCCCGACACCACAATAATAGGCTTTAGTTTTTCATTCACAGATTTATTTCAAAACATTGTCTTTGGCGTTGTTGCTGAAATGATTTGTTTTCCCATTATTTTTAATGATATGTACATATAGTAAGTACCACTCAGAAGTTCTGACCAGCATGAAGTAACTGACGATGGCTCACTCAGTTGATATATTTCTCACCAGAAATAATTAAATTTGATGTTTTATTTAGCTTTTCAGCTTTGTCATGAGTAGACTAATCATAAAACCACTAAGATTTATGGATTATTAGAATGAAGTCATGGGCTCTCAAGGACTCTAATCTAGAAGGATTATATTTTCATTGGTCATTGGGTACTCAGATTCTTGTCATGAAGCGCAGTATGTCCATAACCAGAGAATTTTAATGGTTTTAGTCAAGACAGGACAATGTAAGGAGAATTTGGAAAACTGGAAATAGATAATAAAGGAGCCTTAATTTGGCAAATAGTTTCTCCCTCTTCCAAAGGAGTCCTGACTACTTAGCATTTCCTCATGTATGTTTTGCATATACTCATCACCATGACAGAAGTACTAAAAAGGAAACACACAAAGCATGTGTGGCAAGAGGAAGAGGAAAAGGAAGGCAGAGGAAGCAAGGGGCTAAGGAAACCAGCATCACCAGAGGCATGCTGAGTGAGAGACTGTTCATCCCTCTTTTAGGACTGGGAGTCTTTCAGCAGCGATCAAACTAGGTTAATAATTGTGTATTTTTAAGTATATATGGCAGGAACACTGACTTTTCTGAAAAACAAAACCATTCTATTCCAAGCTTTCATTATTAAGCCAGATTTTTAATGTATTTTATTGGAGTGTAATTATCCAAGTTGTTGTTAATAATTTAATTTCCAGAAGTAATTGAGCTAGGAATAATGCAGTAACAGCTACCATTTATAAAGTATCCATTATGTACAAGGCATGCCACAAACATTTTTCTAGCCCTTGTGATCACAGTGCAAGGCAGTTCATAATGTGCACCTAAACATCAGAAAACTGATTTCAGAGGCTTCAGCAATTTGCCTCAATGTCACATAGCCTGAAAGGTTAGAGTTTAAAATCAACCTCAGTTCTACTTGTTTTGAAGCCCATCTTCTCAGCCCTTCAGTGTTCTCTTTCCAACGTGGATAGCTGTATAGCTCTGGTTCTTGTTAAGGATTTTGATTACACAGGGGTGTGGCTTTTTGATATAGTCATTTTATATCCCTGGGGAGAGTCTGCATTCTTAGGATTTTGAAGAGCCTAGGACAAGATATCTCTAGCACTTTATGAAAAATCCTATTGTTCTTATGAATTTTGATCATAGAGCTAAAGTGCTTTTGGGTATGCTGTAGAAAGGAACCTCAAAGGAATTGACTTTGACTTGAAAAAGACAAGCTAGTACTAAAAAGAGATTTGAGAAAAGACTCTCACAGAAGAGCATCACAATATCAAGGGATTCCTGAGTCAACTCTGGAAGCTGTTTGGAAGGGGTAAGCCAGTCTTTTTCTCAATCATGTCTAACTTTTTTTTTTTAATTAAAAAAAATTTTTTTAAAAAGATTTTATTTATTTATTTGACAGAGAGAGAGACAGCCAGCGAGAAAGGGAACACAAGCAGGGGGAGTGGGAGAGGAAGAAGCAGGCTCCCAGAGGAGCAGGGAGCCCGACTCAGGGGGAGCTCGATCCCAGGACCCTGGGATCACGCCCTGAGCCAGAAGCAGACGCTTAATGACTGAGCCACCCAGGCACCCCTCAATCATGCCTAACTTTTTTTACTACACAGATTGTGAGCTTTTGGAGGATAGAGACATGTCTTCATCTTTGAATACTCAGGGCCTGGCATAGTGACTCAAACAGGTTTGAGTGAATTCATCATACATGTAATAGATGCTTCTGATGTGATCAGTCTAAAGTAGGTTGTCTTAAAGATTAGGGGCTACAAAACTTTTTTTTTTTTTTTAAGATTTTATTTATTTATTTGACAGAGATACAGACAGCCAGCGAAAGAGGGAACACAAGCAGGGGGAGTGGGAGAGGAAGAAGCACGCTCATAGCGGAGGAGCCTGATGCGGGGCTCGATCCCATAACGCCGGGATCACGCCCTGAGCCGAAGGCAGACGCTTAACCGCTGTGCCACCCAGGCGAGGGGCTACAAAACTTTAAGATTACTCTTTGCATGAAATTAAACAGGTTTTTGTTGCTAGAACCGGTGGTCATGCCAGTTATGGGCAAGACCCTCAGTTTATCTAGAGTGACAGAAAATTTCAGGTTCAGTATGTGTAATCTATGGGCGTAATACCTAACCTGCTTCTTCAATCACAAACACCCTGATGACACATCCCTCCCTCCTTCACATATACACATATACATCAGTTGCTGTTGAAATATCATGGGTTGGTGGTTTCTTTTCCTCTACCAGGCTCCTCTGCTCAGCAAAGTGACATAAAATCCTAAGGAAGATCTCCTGGCCACATATTTGATCGTGATCATAGAGGGGGAATAAAACACATTTCCTAAACAGGAACATTGTGCATCTGAGATAACTTTTCTAGTATTTTGTCTTGTTTTATTTTTGTTTTAATTAATTAGTTGGTTAATTAAGTCAGCCAGAAGTTAGGCAGAACTAAGACCATGTAAATGAATTGGCCAAAGGCCAAGATGAGGGGAAGAGCTGTGGCTGCTTGATGAGTACACTTGAGAAGCTGGCTGTTTGCTTAAGCCCAGTTCTTCAACAGCGAGGAACTGACATGTGCTAGAGGTGGCTGCTTGGGGGCAGAGAGCAGTGCTTACAATAGCATGTCTGTGTGAAGTCTGCAGTGGCCAAACACCAAATTGAAGAGGAAAGAGCAAATGAATTGAAGAGCAAGACAAAGGGTCTCTTGATAGTTTTTTCCTTTTTTTAAATTATTTTATTCTTTTAAAGATTTTATTTATTTGAGAGAGAGAGAAAAAAAGAGAGAGAGAGGGAGAGAGCGCTTCAATGCTGGGGGGGTGGGGCAGGAGGGGAGGGAGAGGGACAAGCAGACTCTGTGCTGAGGGTGGAGCCCAGTGAAGGGCTCGACCCAGCATTTGACCCCATGACCTTGTGATCCTGCCCTGAGCCTAAATCAAGGGTTGGTCATTTAACTGACTCAGCCACCTAGGTGCCCCAGGTTTTTCTTTTTTCAAACACTAGACACTATAGTTAAGGACAATGTGATAAAGGCATCACATACAATGTATAACTTGTGTTTCAATCCCCATTTTTTTGGGATGTGTTTTTGCCCCTCATGCCTAAAAACTTGTAGTGAGGGAGGTAATTGGCTATCCTAAAGTGCATTTTGTGAAGTGAGAAATCCAAAACAGATCACTTTAGGGGGATCTAATTTCGCATTTAAACAAGTCTTTAAAATATTTCCGATATTTGTCTCTGTTCTCCTGACCTGTTAGCAGATGTTCTAGGCCAGTGATTCTCAAGTTCTGGTTGGAATCGGCTTTGCCTGGAGAACTTGGTAAAAATACAAAGGCCCAGGCACTCTCCTACTCCCAGGAGCCTGGGCGGGCTTCTCTCTGTCCTTGATTAGGTCTCCAGGTGGTTCCCACTCTCACCCAAGTTTGAGAATTGCTGTTCTAGGCAATGCTGTGGGAGTCTCTTCCTTCTCTCTGCCTTTTATGTTTGATGTGCCATCTTCACACAATTTTGTATCTTGTCTCCTGGTCCCACACTGTTTATTTTGTATTCACCTATTGATTCCCACTTCTGCTGATGCTTCTCTATCAGACCCCATCCTGACTCTTTTTTCATTTCCTGTCTGCTTTCTGTGGGGTACCCTTCACAGTCTAGCTTTCCTCTGTCTACTTCCCTCACCTGTCTCCTGTGCCTCAAAGAATCCTGTACCTGCTCCTTTAAAGAAGGGTAAGGTGGGGAGTAGCATTCAGATATATCATCACATTTATTTCCTGCACTTGTATTCCATGCTGACCAAAAACGAATTCATGGCTTTCTTTCATTTTAAAACTATATCAAACATGGTATTAACACAATGTCTTAAAATATAATTCTCCTTCTGATTTTATATATAAATTAATGTATATGTAAGTCATTCAGAAAATATTCAGTGGATTCATTATTAGTTAATATAATTTGTCATAGCTAGGTAAATTTCAAAAAGCTGGATGGGCAAATATCCAAAAAGAAGAGACAGGGGTGTGTTTTTCCAAAGTGACTGCTTGTGACTCCTTTCTGTTAACCTCTTGAAACCCAAGTGATACAACCTTATCCAGTCAATGATGTCATTAAATACTGTCATTAAATGTTTGAAATATTTTTTGATATGTAATAAATAATTATCCATCATGATATAAGGTTTTAGATTTATTCTTCTTTGACTGAACTATTCTGTCTTCTTGAAGCTTCTTTAGCTGAGATGTATTCAGAATACAGTCCAGAATCTAGACACATTCATTTGGCATGTTCCCTGGAAAAACCTCACTGGATGCAAAATGGAAGGGGAAAGAATGAAGGAATCGTGAGCCAACTCAGAAGATACAAAGGGCTGGGTCTCTCCTTTGTGAAAAATTGGAAGTATCTTAATTTCTGTGCTTATAGTTTTAGAGGCCACTGCAGAGAGGAAAAAGAAATTCACCCTTCTTGGGGAATCTTGACTCAAAAAGATTTTTTTGTAGGTCTCATATTTAAGTGACATTTCAAATTCAGTTACTAAAGGCAAGTAGGCCAATTGCTGTAGTAAATAGTTGTTTATACTTTTTGCTTACCTAACGTCTTCTTTCAATAGCTGGGAATTTCCCCCTTTATGAAGCAGATACTGCTTCTAACTATAAGGTTGGGCATGTCGGATAATCACCTTCCTGGTGTTTCTTGCAGGTAGGGTATGGGCACATGACCTCAAAGTCCCATCAGTACATATCTCTTCCCAGATTTGTGTGGGAGGGTGGTGGAGAGAAGAATTTCAGATTCCATCTGATGAAAGTGATACTGGGGATGACAGCAGTAGCCTGTTCCTAAAGGCAGTGGGGGGCATTAATTATTGCCATGTCCTGGTCCAGTGCCTCATGTTGGTGGTACCTGACAGTGGTGCCATCTACAGGGTCCACGCCGTTGGGGGTGGCAGTGATGATTTTATGATTTTGGGAACTGTTTCTGACTGATAGGCCCTCAGGCTTGATTCTCCAGTTTTCTTACTCTGTGAATGCCCAACATCCTTTTGAAAATCCCTTTTCTGCTTGAGAGAGTCAAGGCTAGTTTCTGACGCATGGTAATAGGTAGCTTGACCAATACTAAGCAACTCTCCTTGGAATAATAAGCAGAACTTACATCTTTGGTTTTACTGAGTAATCCTCGGAAAACAGTCTCTCAAATTTAAAATCTTGGAGAAAGTTTTTCGTATTAAATTTCTACTTTGTAGACCAAGATAATCTTTCTAAAATACAAATGTTTCCATTTATACTGTAAGATTGTCATAAAAACCATTTCCTGTTCTAATTAACACACATGAAAGAGAGCAAGAGCTAGAATAGGTGACCTGTATGGTTGAACAGATCTTACTCCACCTGCTTGCTCCTTTAGAGACTCGGAGAAGATGTTTTAGACTGGGGAGTTAGGCTTTCAGGTTGGAGATTTCAGTCCTAGGATTTTAATGGGCTCGTTCTTGAGTTACCTAGTTGGAGAAGGCCTGAGAGAAAATTGTCTTCTGTGAGTCCTTGTATAAGTGGCACTATAGGGTGTGGTGGTCCTGAACGTGCTCCTGGTGAGCACTATAGGTGATATAGGAGAGATGTATCATAAAGGCCCCTGTATGAGGGTCCCAAACATCCGGATGGTAGCTCTTTGAATTCCTGGCTTCATAAGGATAAAATTTAGAGTGTTTTGAGAAATGGGTAGATGGCTCATCCTTTGGGGGAAGCCTACGAAAACATTATCATTAAAAAATAAATTGTGATAAAGAGTTTGAGGTTAGGGGTGCCTGGGTGGCTCAGTTGTTAAGTGTTTGCCTTCGGCTCAGGGCGTGATCCCAGAGTCCTGGGATCGAGCCCCACATCAGGCTCCTCCGCTGGGAGCCTGCTTCTTCCTCTCCCACTCCCCCTGCTTGTGTTCCCTCTCTCACTGGCTGTCTCTCTCTCTGTCAAATGAATAAATAAAATCTTAAAAAAAAAAGAGTTTGAGGTTAACTTTCTGAGAAATACCTGGGAATCGGTTATTCTGTTCTGTTGATCAATAAATAACTAGAGGGAGGCAAGTTTGACATCTTCTGGGTAAAGAAAGAAACCTGACCAAGTCACATGCCTGAGGAGATGGCCACACCATCTCAGGCAGAAGAGGTCATGGAAGGATGCGGAGTTAGGACCAATGAAGGGGCAGTGCCCTCCAGGCCACAGCTTTATTCCCTGGAGGGTGAGTTGTTAGGGCATCAGCTTTGGTGGTTGTCTTCACTGAGAATGGTGGTTGGCTCTTATCTGTGCTACTGTTAAAGGGGAGGAGGAGACTGGTTAATCCAAAATAACAGGTGTCCCCAAACAGTTTAGGGTTAGTTTTGAATATGTTTTTGAGAAGTAAAACAATAGAAATCTCAAAAGCCTTGCCTCCTTTCTTTGTATTTGCATAAAAGAACATCTTATTTAGGAACTGAATAGAGTAATAACATCTGCCATTCATTGAGTTTCTACGGTGCTCCAGGCATTGGGCTGGGTACTTTTTCTATGGTATCTCATTTAGTTCTCACAAAAATTCCATGACGAAAGTATTATTATTATTCTCCTATACAATTTTCTAGATTTAGTGTGAAGACCTTGATCAAGAATCTGTCATTCATTGTCCCTAGTCATACCATTAAATCAAATAAGTAGAAAACATAAAGATGTGAGAAAAATTAAAAATTAAAAATAAAAATTGCTTCTAATTACTTACTAATTAATAAGCAAGCAAGTTTATCTGTTACCATTAACACTGCTAGTAATCAGCTCATAGATAGTTGAAGATTCTTCTTACTGAATATTTTCATAGGAAATTTCATGATCTCCAAAGAGGGAAAAAAGTCAAAGCAAACATTTCAGGGAGTATTACCTTGATTGTTCAGCTGTGCAGAAACAAAATCATAACCAGATATACTTGTGCATAAATTTTTTGCTTCTTAACCACATCTTTTATGCTCTTTAATGTGTCTGGGTATCATCCTGACGTGTTAATCCCAAGTTTTAAGTCAGTGCTGATCAAACTTTTTACATGCATGAAAATCAGCTAGAGTGCTTGTTAACAAGGTACATTTGTTGGCTCCACCCCAGAGTTTGTGATTCATCAGCTCTGGGTTGGGGTGCAGCAGTTTCCATTTTTAACAAGCACTGCAGCTATTTCTGATGCAGTTAGTTCTCGGCCCTTTTTGAGAAACCCCCATGTGAGGATGACAGTGGCGATGATCGGGGTAGCATCTGTGGGTCAGGTAATGGTTGGATATTCATAAGGCATCTAGTTTATTTAAAACCTTTTTCCTGTCTTCTTCTTGTTCCCCTCACATCTCTTGTTCTACTTGTCTTCAATCCAAGTTCCCAGTGGGTTCCTCTCTTGCCACTATCAAATATGTTTAGGATACCAAGAAGCAATGTCTTGCTGGTTGATTGTCCAGGCTTAGCCTGTCAGTGAAGCCGGAAGCTGTGTTCAGGTGTTCCACTTGCAACTTGGTTCCAACAATTGGAAATCTCACAGTAAATAAAGAAATTCATTTAGAGGTAATAAATTACCCTCAGGCCTTTCAACAAGTGTGGGTTCTATTCTGTTCTATTCTTGCACTGGAGAACACAAAACCCGGAGTGTGATTTGGGGCTTGGTCACTTACAAATCGCACAAGTCTGAGTCTGTAGACATTCATGCTTTTAGAGAAATACCTTTGTCATATGCAAAATAAAAAATAATAATCCGTATATTGTCTAGTTGTTCAGATAACTCAATGTTTTCATTCATTAATTTAACAACTATTTATTGTGCACTGACCATGTGTCACATGCTGGTGGGGTCAAGTAACAGTTAATTTTGAACTCACCCAATCCTTGTTTCCCATTCACATTTTTCTCTTTTGTATATGTGAAGCATCCTTATCTTTTAATTATCTAATTTCTTACCAAACATAGTCCATATGAAATTAGCATTTATAAGACCTTTTAGTAATATAAAATATATATCTTGTTTACAGATAAAAGAAACACATGTATTAATTTATGTATTTATCTAATATTTATCAATCAGCCAGTAATTCATTAATTACCTAGTATTAATTACCTTTATTAGTTATCTAATGTTTACTAATTATCTAATATTTATTAATTACCTATGGTATGTCAGGCTCACTCCTGTGACTGTGCTGTGCTTAGCATGGTGTCACTAAAAGAGCAGTGGTTGAAAGTCAAAGAAATCCATGTTGTAATGCCAATTCTGTTGCTAACTGTCTGACTTTGGGCAAATCTCTTTATACATGCTATGGGTTTGGTTTTATCATTTGTAGAATATTGGATTATAAAATGTCTAAAATTTTAGTTCTGACTTTTTATAGTGGTTTACGTTGGTCTAATGAAGTTAAGTAAATTAAAATATAATTCAACAGTAATATTTTTTTAGCATCTTATTAAGTCATAGTAACCTAGTCAGACTATAAATCCAAGCATTATCCTTGAATCCTTCCCCACAAATGCCACCTAGCATCTGACCTAGCATCAAGTCTTGTCAATTCTACTTGTAAAACTGCGATAGTACCCTAACTAGTCTCCTTCTTTCTACTCTTGCCTTCCCACAACCCACTCTCCTTGCAGTAGCCAGAGGGATCTTTTAAAAATGTAAATCAGATCATGTGACTGATGCCCAGAACTTTTTGCTGATTTCCTGTCATGCTTAGAATAGAATATGAGCTCCTTCCTTTTTCTTACGAAGCTCTTCTTCATTGGACCCTGACTGCCTCTTCTTCCTCTTCGTTTAGCACTCCTCTTTCTAACTCTTGGGATCTTAGCTACAATATATATATATATATGCCAACCTCCTTTGTGCCTTAGCAAATTGTTCCTTCTGACTAGAAGATACTTAGTGGCTCTTTGAATGCCTGGTTTCTCCTCCTCCTTCAGCTCCCAGTCTAGTTGTTGCCTCTTTAGACAGATCTCTCTTAACTACCCAATCTAGTAGCTTCCTGGTCACTCTCAAGTACTTTGCCTCATTTCAGTTATCTGAAGAGAATTTATCATCCTCTGCCATGTGACTTGCTTGTTGATTGGTTGTCTTCTCCCAGAATATAAATTCTGTGAGAGAAGGTGCTTTATCTATCTTGTTGTTACCATGTCCCTAGTGCAAAATAATCTTTCATATATTAGTTATAGTGGAAATATTTGATAGATAAATTAATGAATAGAGATACATCAAGAAGAAAGATAGTTCTTATACTCATGGATTTTATAATCTCACAAAGTGCATAATTTGTTTTACTCGCAGGGTTTGTGAGTGGTCAAGGCGTTAGTATTTCTCAAATTCAATCTCAAAGTTCTTTTCCACAGTCTTTGCAGTTTCTGTTTAGCTGCTGCCACATCAAACACACGTTCCATTGTTTTTCTGAGTAGGTTAGATCAGCCTATAAAAAAGAAAGAGCTCTTAAACTAAGACACTGATGAAAATATTAGTGGACTCTATTTCATTCAGACAAATAATCTGTGTTCCCAAACTGTTGGTATCGCTGTTACTGTATTATATTTTTTATTGCATAACAATTTTGGTAGGATGTCAAATATTTTTCTGGTGTTGATGAAATATTAAAGCAAAATGAGCTAAAAGATCCTGTAAGGGAGTCTGATTAGTTTTGCTTCTAAACTAGTCTATGACCTCTGAGCAACTTTGTCCTTTAGTCTCCTGACCTGCAAAGACTAAATAATGCAATAGAAATATCTCATTTGCAGGTTCCATAGAGGCAAAAAGATTCTCCTAGTCTCAAAGCTACTCCCTAGAGATCATTGAGTAGCCTTGAAAAAATCTCAGCTGGTGAGAGTCATTTACTGCACCCCTGTTCTGAGGGTGGACTGCCAGCCTCGGATCATGCAAGGGCATTGCAAGGTCTTACTTTTCTTAATGTTATTTTCCCCACCAGCCTTCCAGAATGTCTGAAATGTCTACCACAAGAATAGCTCCTTTGGGTTAAGAGGTTATCTCCAGGGAGACATGTTTAAAATGAACTCCTTGTGTAGATAACACATGAGCACCATTTAGCACATCTGCACTGATTGGATTATTAGAATAGAAGTTGCCTTCCAGAAGTAAACTTGAGCTAAGGGAATGGAATATGCTATTTTCTGCTCCTTCCTTCTTTGCGTCCATCCATTCTTGAAACCATACTTCTAATGTCAAAACTTCTTTGAGGCCATGGGTAGAATTTAAGAAAAAGGAACAGACCCTTTTCAAGGAACTTTCAGTTAGTGGAGCTGACGAGACTATAAAAGTTAACTAGATTACAAAGGCAAAATAAACAGATTAGATTATAACGACAGGAGTGGCTCATGTTGGCGTGGAATATTGGGACCAGATTTGTGGAGGAGATGGCATTTCATCTGAGCTTGAATTGGGCTTTGAAGAGTGAGGAGGATTTCAATAAACAGAGGTGGAATGACAGGGGGAAAGAATAGGAAAGGAGAGAGATTTCCCTCTGAGAGAACAGCATAAGTAAAGGCAGAGTAAATTTTGATGAAAATTAGAATTTGGAAATATCTGGAGAGTGAGGTGTTGCTATGAATAGTTTTTAATTGCTTTATTGGGGTATAATTGACATACAATAAACTGCACATATTTAAAGTGTGTGATTTGATATGTTTGTTATATGCACACACCTGTGAAATAGTCACCATAGTCTATGTAGTGAACATTATCCATCACCTCCAAAGTTTCCTTATGCCTCTTCATAATTCCTCCCTCTGGCCCCTTTAGGCAGTCAATGACCTTCGTTCTGTCATTATATAAATGGAACTGTACAGTTAACTCTTCTTTCTTGTTGTTAGGGTTTATTTCACTTAGCATAATTATTTTGAGATTCGTTTATGCTATGTCAATATCAATAGTTCATTCCTTTATGTGGCTGAGTTGTATTTTATTGTATGAGTATACCACAATTTATTTATCTACTCACCTGTTAATGGAAATTTGGGTTATTTCCAGTTTGTGGTTATTACAAATAAAGCTGTCTGAACATTAATGCCAAGGTCTTTACATGGACATATGCTATCATTCCTCTTAAGAAACTGTCTAGAGGTAGAATAGCTGGATTGTATGGTAGGTGTGTGCTTAACCTTTCTAGAAACTGCTGAACAGTTCCAAAGTGGATTACCATTTTACATTCTCACTAGCAATGTATGTGAGTTTCAGTTCTTCCACATCTCTGACAACACTTGGTACAGTCTGGCTTTTAAATTTTAGCCATTGTAATCAATATGTGGTGGTACCTAATTGTGGATTTAGTTTTTATTTTTCTAAAGACTAATGATATTGAGCATCTTTTCATGTAGTTATCTGCCATCAGAATATCTGCTTTGGTGAAGTGCTATTTAAATCTTTTGCTCATTTATTAATTGCTTCTTTTTTTAAAATTGAGTTTTTAAAAAAATTTTTAAAAGATTTTATTTATTTATTTGTCAGAGAGAATGAGAGAGCAAGAGACAGCACAAGCAGGGGGAGCAGCAGGCAGAGGGAGAAGCAGACTCCCTGCTGAGCAAGGAGCTCAATGCGGAACTTGATCCCAGGATCTTGGGATCATGACCTGAGCTGACGCAGACGCTTAACCAACTGAGCCACCCAGGCATCCCTTAAATTGACTTTTGAGAGTGCTTTGGATACATGTCCTTTGTTGGCTGTAGGGCCTTAAAAATATTTTCTTTCAGTGAATGGCTTGTCTTTTCAGCCTCTTAACAGTGTCTTTGAGGAGGAGACATTCTTGATCTTGGTAAATTCCAATTTATTAACTTTTCCTTTTATGGATAGTCATGTCCATATTTTTCCATCATTTCTAAGAAATCTTTGCCTACCTCAGGGTCACAAAGATTCTGTTTGTTTTAGACTTTTATAATTTTGGATCTTACATTCAGGTCTATGATCTATTTTGAGTTTATTTTGTATATGGTATGAGATATGGACTGAAGTTCATTTCTTTTAATGATTCATTTGTTGAAAATATTATACCATTTATTGAAAAGATTATCCTTTCTACATTGAATTGCCTTTGCATCTTTCTCAAAAATCAGTTGTTCATATATGGATGGGAATACTTATATTATCTTTGTTCTGTTCCATTGTTCTATTTGAGCATCTTTAATCAATAAAGATAGTTCAGAATTTTTATACTAAGTTTTAAAATCAGATAGGGTTAATTTGTCAAATTTGTTCTTCCTTTTCAAGTTATTTTGGCCATTCTAGGCCCTTTGCATTTCCAGATTCACTCTTCCAATTTTTACATAAAATCCTGCTGAGATTTTAACTGGGATTGAATTGAAACTACAGAGCAGTTTGGGTGGAGTTGGAGTTGACATCCCAACAATGTTGAGACTTCTCATCAATGAAAAGGTGTATGTCCCTGTTCATACTAGGTCTTTTAAAATTTTCCTCAGCAGTTTTTTTGTTTGTTTTCATTGTACAGATTTTCCACATATGTTTTTTGAGCTTTATCCTTATTTCATGTTTTTTGATGCTTTTGTAAATGGTATTTTTTTTTTTTTTTTAGATTTTTTATTTGTATATTTGAGAGAGAGAGAGAGGGAGAGGGAGTATGAGTGGAGGGAGGGGCAGATGGAGAGGTAGAAGCAGACTCCCCACGGAGCAGGGAGCCCGAAGAGGGGCTCTATCCCAGGACCCCGATATCATGACCTGAGCCGAAGACAGTTAACCGACTGAGCCACCCAGATGCCCTGTAAATGGTATTTTTAAATTTTCATTTTTTGTTTGCTTATTGGCAGAACATAGAAATTCCTCTGAGTTTTATATCTTGACCCTTTAACCTAAAATTTAGCTAACTCTTTTATTAGTTCTAATAGCTATTTTGTAGATATTGTATTTTCTGTATAGATGACTATGTTGTCTGTGAGCAAAGACAGTTTTATTTCTTCCTTTTTAAAATCTGGATACCTTTTATTTCTTTTTCTTGCCTTACTGAAATGACTAGAACCTCCAGGACAATATCAAATAGAGTAGGGAAAGCGGACATCCTTGCCTTGCCCTGATCTTAGGAGAGCATTGTCTTTTACTATTGTTATTGGCTGAGTTTTATTCTCCCAAAGGTCATGTATTGAGGTCCTGACCTATGGCGCTTCAGACCGTGACTGTATTTGGAGATAGGGCCTTTAAAGAGGCAATTAAATGAAAATGGGTTTATGTGGGTTGACCTTAATCCAATAGAACTATTGTCTTTAGAAGAAGAGGAGATTAGCACAGAGATATGCACAGTAGCAGGGAGGAAAGATCCTGTGAAGACAGAAAGATTACTATCTAGAGTGAAGGAGAGAAGCCTCTGAATGAAACCAATCCTGCATATACTTTGATCCTCGAGCCTCCAGCCTAGCTTCCAGAACTGTGAGAAAATAAATTTCTGTTGTTGAAGCTACCCAATCTGTAGTATTTTGTTATGGCAGAATTACCAGGCCAATACAACCATTAGGTATGATGTTAGCTGTAGGTTTTTTTGTAGGTATCTTCTACCAGGTTTTGGACATTCTAAGCTTGCTGAGAGTTTTTATCAGGAATATAAGATTTGTCAAAGCTTTTCTGAATCTTTAGAGAAGATCATATGGTTTTATTTTTTAGTTTGTTAATAGGGTGACTCAAATGGATTGCAGTAGTGATTTAATATGCCATAAAAATTCGTATGTGCAGGAATTAATGATACTTTCCAGCTCTTTCTGTGCTATCAATGAAACAAAAATGTAATTAGGTACAAATCAGCCCGTGCATGTTTGTAAAATTCTCTGTGGGGTTTCATAAACTAAAAAGGAAGCAGTGATATTGGTTAATAAATAGAAATACCTAAAATTGATTGTAATCTGAATCTTGAATTAACTGAAAAACTTCTATGGTTGGTTTTAAAATAGAGAGAGGATGTTAGGAAGATGGAGAATGTAGCAACGACAAAACCCACATATTTAAAATACAGTTTGGGGTTTGGTCTCCTTTTGGTTAAATTTTATCCATGTATCTCTATCGACAATGGAGGTATGAAGAATGGGTAGTTTGTATAGATGATATTTAAGGAATTTCAGGAAGATGCCTTTCTCCTCTGCAAAAGCAGCTGCACTGTTCTATTAGCAGTTCATTTCTTTGGTTTAGCGTTGCCCCTTTTAAAATTAGATTTCATTCGGAAAACCAACACTGGGCTGTTTAGTGTCCATACCAGTTTCAGTTGATTTCCTTTTCTTCAGAGCCATTTTGCTGAGATCAGAGCATTAAGAAGCTAAGAATTTTCCTAAATGAGTTAAGGATGATTGTGAAGCGTGAAATAATCGCATCACAGGACACTACCTGGTTAGAGTTTTGGTGGTGGGCAATGTGAAGGCGTAAGGGCTAAAGGAAGGTCTGGGGCTGGTGGGAAGAAGAAAGTCACTCATTCCAGGAAACAAAGTGAAGTGCAGAAAGGGCAAGTAGGAGGTTATTTATGGTGTTATCTAATAAAACAAACACATATGATGACTCTTACATGGTGGGCTTCGGCTGAACGTAAGTCTGCATAAGTTAGTACCTTTAAATGGGAGTAGGGATGTGGGAAGTGGAGGTGAGAAATAGCTTGAGGGAGGAGCAGGGAGATGGATGGTAATCAAGGGGGTGATGTGAAGTGCTAACAACTGTCACAAAAGTGCTCAAAGTAGGGCAGAGGCAACCTCTGAGAGAGTGGCTGGAGGAGGGAGTCAGGAAAGCCCTGGAGAGGAGGAGATCAATGAAGAGCTCTGCTATGGTTTTGATGATACCTGGATATTCCCATAGGATATTTAGTTGTAAAGGAAGATCGCATAGTTTTCTGTATTCTGGTTTGCTAGGGAAAGATGCTAAGAAAAAGAAAAATAGCTTATAAGAAGAGTAGAATAGCCATGCAACACTTGGGGAACCAAGAAGTCTTTTGGCCCCAGTCTCTGAGCATTTGATTAATGGAAAATTTCTTGATATGGGCTAAACTTTCACCCCTTAATGATGTTTATTGCTCAACATGTGTATAATGGGATAGTATAATGAAATAGGTAAGAGCAAGGGCACCGAGCCATGCTATCCAGGTTCAAATTCTGGTCCTACTCTTTATTACTTGCATGATTTTTGGGCAAGTTAACCTTTCTTTACTTCAGTTTCCCCATCTGGAAAGTGGGAGTAATAGAAGATTTTTTAATGAGGGCCAGTCGAGTTAAATATGCAAGGTACTTAACAATGCCTAGCACTTAGAGAGAGAGAGAGAGAGAGAGAGAGAATGAATATTAGTTTAATATAGAACATGAGTTTGGAAGAAGGGGAGATCTAAATTTCAATCCTGGCTCTGCTATGTACTTACTGGCCTCAGTTGTTTTTTAATCACGCAATGAATGTAATTAGCTTTGTATGGTCACTATGAGAATTAAATGACATGAAATATATAATATTGCCTAATCAATTATCTGATTATTCATAGACACTTAATGGCTCTTGTTTATTATTATTATTTAATTTTTAATGGTCATCTCTGATCCTGGTTCTTTTAGAGTGACCTTTAACAAGCTATTGCCAAGGAAGATTAAACAATGATTTTAGATGATTAGACAATGTTTGTGTGATGTGTACATTTTAGTATTATAGGAATAGATTTTAAAGTATTTGCTTTTTATGTTTATCATGGAACTTCATGCTTCAATTCCATATCCTCTGCCTTCTTTCTTTTCTAAGTAATATTCTATCCATTATCCGGGTATATTTGGCATATGCATATATTTATACATATGTACTCACTCATATATAAATGAAAGTATTATTTTTAAAAGAATGTTACCACTTTTGTTTTTTTCTCTATTCCGTCCCCTCAAAATTAGACAAACTTTGTCCTTTGTTCTAAAGAATAAAAGGATATGTGGAATTACAAAAAAAAAAAAGTTTGAAATATATTTTGTATTGTATCCCTAATAAATATGTAAATTCATAAAACAATATGCAAATAATTTAAAAAGGCAATTTAATTTGTGAAGTACTATGAAGAAAATAGAATGGATGTGGCAAGGTTAAAAAATTATTCTTATGAATTTAATGATTTCCTTTATATATCATAGACTGGGCAAAAATCAAGTCTTTTTGAGAATTAAGCTGTTCAGTTCTAGCTCTGTTTCAAGGAAGAGAGAACTGAAAATATGATATTTGGCAATATGGTTAGAGTTCTTAGCTAAAAACTAGCAATGTATTGACTAAATCTTACAAATATATTTATGTTTCTTTAAAAATTTATGTGGCATCTCTAATCAGTCGGGAGAAGATGAGATAAATTTCATTTAATGATATTGGTATTGGGATAATAAGATAGTCTATTGGGAAAAATAAAGTTGATCCATGGCTCAACTATATTCCATATAAAGTGCAAATGTGTTACATATAAAATATGAAATCATAAAAGTAATAGAGGAAAAAAACATGGATGCATTATTTTCTAGCTTTGGAATGGGGAAGGGTTTCTAACTGTGACTAAGAATTCAGAAGTTGTAGAAGAAGAGACTGATACATTTGACAACAATAAACAAATATATATTAACACAGCAAAATTATCATAAGCAAATCAAAAGATGAATTGGGAAAAATGATCTGCAATTCTTATGCATAAATGAATAATGTCCTAGATATATATAGAACTTCTAGAGGTTGGTAAGAAAAAGACTAGATGTGTTTTTTAAAGTGGACAAATAATATAAATAGACACTTCACAGGAAGGGAAATACAGCTGGACCTTTAAAAATGTGAAATATGTTCAAGGTCATTCATATTAAGAAAATAAATGCTAATTAAAAATCTCATCTTCTCCCCACTGATTAGAGATGCCACATAAATTTTTAAAGAAACATAGATATATTTGTATTTAGTCAATATATTATCTATCAAAATTATAAATGCATTTCCTTGGACCCAGAAATCTCACTTCTGGAATTATCCTTCAGATAAAATTGCACACAAAGAGAATGACTTACATAAAAGTTTATTTGTTGTAACCTTGTTTTTAATAGCGAATGTTTGCAAATAACCTATGTGTCCACCAATAGGGGACTGATTTAAAAAATTTTTGGTCCATTCTCTAGAACATATTATAAAGTACCTCTAAAAAAAAAAAGTTTTCTATGTTCTGTAATAGAAAATTCTCCCAGATGTATTGATTTGTAAAAACAAAAAGATCTGGAACAACGTATATAATACTCTGTATTTTGTATAAAAGAGTGGGAAGAAAATGAATAGAAATTTGCATTTGATTATAATTGCATGAAGAAACTCTGAAGAGATACATAAGAAACTACTAAAATTGGTTACCTTTGGGGGTGGCAGGTGGCAAACAGGGCAGAGAGAAACAGGAGTGGGAGTGAGACCTTTTGCTGCATTGTTTTTTAATATTGTTTGAATTTATAACCGGGTACATTATTACCTGCTCAAAAATGAAATAAGATAAAATAAAATTCTTCTGTCTCTTGAATCAATAGTTAAAATCTTTCCAGGATCATGGGAATCTACAGATAATGTTATTTTTCTTGAAAAATTTTTGTCTTTTCATTTCTCATTTTATCTTATTAATTTCCCAGAAAGCCTCAAACAAAGAAGGAACCTACGGCCCAATAAGAAATGATGAAGTGCTCTAGTCAACCACAAGAAAACTGGGACCAATTAAGACATTTTCCTCCTGATCTCTTAATAATTTCCATTTCTTTTGTTAATTCTATTTCCCTAAAAAGCAAATAACTCCGATGGTGCAAATCTAGTATCAGTTGTAGGTACGCACCCTGGACGGGCAGTTGTGTTAGAACAAATCTATTATAAGCCATCTCGTGACAAGCTAGATAATTTCTTACATGATTATTCATTTATGATTGGAAATAATGCTCCATGTCATGTATGAAGTTCAAGAACTGGCAAAGGCAAAAAAGATTTTCACTATAAGATATTTTACTGGAAAAGGCCAAGTGTTTGATATTTTTGGCCTACAAAGCTGATTAGCTCTGAAGAGCCAAACAACAGATTTAATTTTATCAAATTAACCAATGTTAAATGTACAGAGTTAAAAATGATTTTTTTCCTGTTTATTAATGCCTTCAATGTTACCCCTTGTGCTTTAAAATAAAATGCAAGGTTCAACCTTATGATTGAAAGATTAGACGAGGCTTGAACCAGTAAAAATAGATTTTTTTAAAGGAAAAGTTATTTTGAGTGGAGTGCTAGCTGTACTAGACAAATTCAGTCGGGCCTCCTCTTCAGTCTTGTCAAAGCTTAGCACAGTCCAGAAGGCACTAGTGTGTATGCCAAAAAATCAGAGCAGCAGCAGTTAAAAAAAATAAGTGCACTAAGAAATATTAAATGGAAAGCCAATGCCTATAAATAAAAAGGCAAGTGAGCACTAATCAATCATAAGTAACTCTGAACAGAAAATAGGAGTTGGAAGGGTGAGAGAGATTTCACATACAACATATGAGACTAGATACAAATGATTTAATTAAACTGCATTCCTTCTACACAAGACTCAAAATCTCTAAATGTTAAGAAAAACTGGAGTATAGAAATGCAACGTCTTGCTTTGCAATCTATAGCGGATGAGTAGCAAGGCATATGCCAACAGCAGAAATAGAAGCAGTTGATGAATCCTGGGTGAGTGGAAGTGTTTCATTATCTGTATCTGTTTCTTGCTATTCATCTCAGCTTTACGGCTCTCACTAAAGGACCAAATTCTTTCCACTACGAACAATAGCAGCCTCGACAAGCTTGGAATTTGGGGTAAAAATCATTAAACAGAATACAAAACTAATTTCAATGAATGTTGAATAAATTCAATCAAAAGTTTAAATTATATATCCAATAAATTAAATAAATGTTAGAGGGGCCAGAGAGAAGGTAAGGAAGGAGAGAGGCAGAAGACTGGTAATTACAAGTGTGAGGAGGGGACAAAGGTATACATGGCTGCCTATTGGCCAGCCACAAAAAAAAGGACGTTAACTCTGGACATCGTCTAGTTGACCTTTGAGGCCAATGTTGCCTTAGGAAATTATACTGCCCAGCAGAATTGAACCATGTCCTTCTTTTTTGAAGAGAACTTGAATCTTTTTAAATAAGTGGTCTACTTAAACGTTTGGATTTCAAGAAATAGGTTAGATTGATAAAAATACTCCATAGGCTTCTGGATATCCATGATTTTATATCTTGAATTAATTGTAGATAAGTCAGAAAAAAATGAAATCATTTCCCCTTATATACATTTAAAGTTTTAAAATTTGGGAATTAAAATTTGAGAGCTTTTCCAAAATCAATCTATCTATCATCTATTTATCTATCTATCATCTATCTATCTATCTATCTATCTATCTATCTATCATCATCTATCATTATATTATATACAAAAAGATGTATATCTCAGTACAATTGTTTGTTCTCAATTCTATGAAACTTGAGAATGTAATGATATACCAGAGATCATAATGAGTTTGTCTCTTATCACAAACATTAGAAGGCATAAATCTAAATCCATATATCAAAAACAAAAATAATTTTTCCAACCTAATAAATGACAGCCAGGATTCTGAAGGAAAAAGAGTTATTTTTAAAATCAAAGATAATTTCAATGGTAGTTCTGGTAATGGGTAGCAAAAATGGCTCATGGGAAAGGCACACATACTGCTAATAGATTGACTGAAAAGAAAAACATTATTATTGGTGTTTTTTTTCCCCCTACCAGATCCAGTGATATCACTACTGCAATCTGTTATTTATGTAGAAAGGCAGTAAACAGTGGAAAGGAGAGTATCTGTTCGGGAACATCTTCTCTGAGAAGTAGCTTGAAAATTAAGCATGTGATGAACATGTGAGAAGCATTTACACAGTTGGCAGCATATAAATTCTCAGAACAGTAGGGGATAAAAATGGGTTAGATAAAGAAAACTAAGGATTCGATCCACATAAACAGTTGGATGTTTGTAACATATTTATTTAACAAAAAATGGGAATATAAGCATTCACCTTAAATGAAACTCAGCCTGAAATGAAAATGAAAAAAAAATGAGATTTAGACTAAAAGTTTTAAGACTCTAAAATCTTATGTTAGCTCCTATTGTAATCTCAACTCACAGGAGGATACGACTCTATTTTGTCTCCATGCTTTAAAACAACTGAACACGCCCTGTCTATGAAAATCAGTTTATATTGGGGTTTTTTGACATTGGCACTGTTGACATTTCGTAGCCGATAATGCTTTGCTGTGGAAGGCTGCCTGTCCATTGTTGGATGTTTGGCAGCGTCCTGGCCTCTACCCACTAGATGCCAGCAGGATCACCTCAGTTGTGACAACCAGTACTGTCTCCAGATATTGCCAAATGTCCCTTGCGTAGCAAAATCACCCTTAGTTGAGAATCATTCATCTACACCTCTTAATAGAAAATCAAGCAAATCTAAAAGTTATAAAATGGCCTCTCAGATGGCATATGTACTTAACTTAAAAAAATCACTAATTGAGGTCTAAAATGAATTTGTAAGAACGGTGCCATGATAAAACAAATTAAAATATGGTGGAGAAAATTTTCTTTAGCAAAAAACAAAACAGAACAAAACAAATCACACAACACAACAAAACCCAAACCAAAAAACTCCAATGGAATCTCCCATCTTAAATGCAGTCACTTAGAACCTCCCTTGATTTTCAGTTGTTTCCTTTCCTTATTGATTTATACAGGCTAAATTCTCTCTTCCTGATCTCCAGGCATAGCAAAGTGACTTCCAAGTGAGGAAGTCTTTGAGTGCTTATTATTTTTCCCCACGGGGAAGCTAGATTTTCACCTTCCCCTCTCACTTCCCTCTAAGGGTGATTGATACATGTTGACAGTCCTGGGGGCAAGGGGATATTATCAGAAAACCAACCCTATTCCTTTTTCTTATTGCTTAGCAAACCTCCTCTTTCGGGAGAGTCTGAAGGCTTTCTTTCTGATCACTCTTGGTAATAATGGTTGCTCTGATCGCTGTATTTTCAGTTTAGTAATTAATATGCTCAGCCAAGGGAAATAATCGGAATGTGCCATTTCATTGCAAGTTTCCGCTCTCCCCCAGCTTGTGTCTGAGCATTGGCTGCCTGTAGTTAGAAAAGCATGGCCAGCTTTTCTATTTCCCTGCCTAGAGTTTTTATTCCTCTGTCTACCCCTCACCCACTAGGTGAATTTTTTGGACCCTCTTGGAATTGCAGCAGGAAAATGAAGAGCCAAAGGGAGAAGAAAAGGTTTTACCTGACTGGTACTGTTGTGTCATATCAGCCCTCTCTGGGCTTCTTTCTCTTAGGGTGCTTTTTACAAGTTCTTTGGAGATCCACTCCCCACCCCCCCAAGCCCTTGACTCTGGCTGGTTCATTGTTAACTCTTAGCTCCTAGGTATATGGTGGGGCCTGGGGGTCTCTTCAACTGAATCTAAGGCAATTCCAGCCTAGCTCCTTCTTGCATAGCCCACATCTGAAAAATAGAAGATACTTCAGCATTTTTTGCCATGACAAACTTTGGATGGATAGAGCACCTATCCATGCCAAGTCTTTTCCTTCCAACAGCAGATCAGCTAGTAAGCCATGGTCACTTTCCCTTTAGACTTCACAGGGACGAGTCAAACATCAGTTCACTGTATCCTGCCCGGGCTGCAGGAGGTAAACATCAAGCACTCTCAGGGACCCTAATGAAACCCATTCCCTAGGCTTGAGGGAAGGAGCAGACTTAATATACCTTCGTCCAAAGAGGTGCGTGGTGTATTCACAAGCTAACTTTCTTCAAAGGCATGTTCTCCAGGTTCCTACTTAAACCTTAATTATTAAGCATAATGCTTATACAAATATTAGTGAACACATGCCGACAATTTATATTACTCCTAAATCAATGATGATGAGGGATTGGTCATTTGAAGATAAGAGATCCTGAAGTATGTAAGTATAATACAGTGGTGAAAGAAAGAAGGCTGAAATAAGAAATAAAAGTTAGATGCAAAACTGTCTAATGTCCTGCAGACCAACAAAACATGACCCTCTGGGGTTATTTTTTCTACCAGGCAGATCATTTCATCTCTCTGGACAAAAATAATTTGTAGCTTATCACTCTTCTACAAACTACCGTCTCATTTCACAGGTTCTGGCTCACAAGCTATAGTAAAGAGGAAAGTTACCTTTCCTTAGAGCAGAGGCAGGCAAACTATAGTCTGTAGGTCCAATGAAGCCAGACTATTTATTTATTTATTTATTTATTTATTTATTTATTTAAGAGAGGGAGAGTGAGACCATGAGTGGGAGAGGGAGAGGGAGAGAGAATCTCAAGCAGACTCTCTGCTGAGTGTGGAGCCCAATGCAGGGCTCGATCTCATGACCCTGAGATCACAACCTGAGCTGAAGCCAAGAGTTGGATGCTCAATTGACTGTGCCACCCAGGCGCCTCTGATCTATTTTTGTACATAAAGTTTTACTGGAATATAGTCACTTCCATTTTTTTATGTATTGCCTATGGTTGTGTTCACCCTGCAATGGCAGAATTGAGTAGATGAAACAGAGACCATATATGGCTCACAAAGCCCAAAATATTTGCTATATGGCCTTTTACAGAAAAAAATTGCTGGCCTCTACTGTAGAGCGTCGGATAATCCCTGGACAGGCTTGGTAGACCATGCCTTTCTATGACATTGAAAGGGCACACAGTCATCTTTTTGCTGTAATTCCAAATTTTGGATAATTTTTCTTAATGTAAACTTGGTATGGGTGAAGGACTAAATGTTGAAAGGCAGGGTTTTGATCATCTTTATTGTGTGCTGGGTCTTGTCCCTCATTTTGGAATTTGGGAATAGTTCTCAGCCAAAACTGATATTGTATTAAAATATTGTTCTAAATAACTTAACTGGTTTTGGAGATCATGATTTTGTGTTTTGTTAAGGTAAAAATTCTCATAACTTTAAAAAACATCTTCCTTTTTTCTTGGATTGGCAATTGGTGGAGATTAGGGGTGACAGTATCTGATTCAAAATAATTATTGAAAATAATTTAGCTTTAGTTTTTTTTTGGTCATTTTGGTTTTAGCTTTCACTGGGAAAACTTGTGATTTGGCATTAGTTAATTACATTTAATTTGACTGAATCTACTTTTCTACTGCTTTCTTTTCGACAGTTTTGTCAGATGGCTGTGATGTTCATTGGAGAGTAGCTGAATACAATTTTGAAGTATTTTTCTAGAGATATGATACATTTCTTCTTAAGTCATGATGTAGTCTCTAATGATTCATTTAAATTGTGCTCCTCTTCTTAGGAAGTAGTGTGATGGTAAGGGAATTTAGTGATGGAAGATCTTAGTGACAATTGTGTTTCCCTGGTCAGCTCTTTAACTGATCTGCTCTCTTTTCATAAGTATTCAATAAGGATAACAGTAAGAGATATGGTTTCATTTAACTTACAAGGTATTTGAGAGAATGATGGATGAGACAGTGCTTTGTGAAATATGAGGTTCTGAGCCAGTGTTATTTGTGTTACTCTAGGTGACAGCAAAAATTCGGGAATTGTTTCAACTATATTTCATCAAATTTAGACTTATCAACATTTCTCAGGCTTTGTAGAAGTCAGTTATTTTCTCTGATGTACCTTCTCAGATCTCCTAGGATTAGGTTAGGAGTTGGGTTCTGTGATGACCTCTGCCTTACCGTGTGCCTCTTTTTGGGTTCTCTAGTTGATGGTCAACTCAAGTATAGTTTCACCTTTCATAAATACATGGAATTTGTGTATACTATTGATCTATGGGATAGTAATTTGTATTAGATAGAAGTATAAAGAGGCAGGCCACACAGATTAGGGAGAAAGAGGTCCAAATGCAAAGTAAAGACACTTGGACTTATAAAAACTACTTCCCTACAGGGGCACTTGGATGGGTCAGTTGGTTAAGCATCTGGCTTTGGCTCAGGTTGTGGTCTCAGCGTCCTGGGATAGAGACTTGGGTCTGGCTCCTGCACTCAGGGAGTCTGCTTGTCCTTTTCCCTCTGCCCCTACCTGCTCATGCTCTCTCTCTGTCTCACTCTCAAATAAATAAATAAAATATATAAAAAAACCCCAACTTCTTCCCCACACAAAACAAAATAGAACAGAAACTACAACAACAAATACATGAAAATCATCACGCCAGAGAAATGCTGTTAAAGTACTTACCATAATTAAATGGGACTGGGGGTAGAAGGGATGGGGTGGGATATGGGCAGACAGGAAGTAGGCATAGCACGAAATAACATACAAGGCTCTTGTTTATTGCCTTAATATTCATGCCAAGACTTCTGTTTCTCTTGGTATCCTTTCATCTAATGCTATTATGAACAAGTTCAGTATGCCACAAGGAGAATATGTGTAGAGGCTTTTATAATGGGACCTAGCACATACCATAGTTCTAGCTGTTGCTTAGGGAGTTGGGAGGTTACAGTTTAAATCAAGGACTGTGTTCCTTCTGGAATCTCTAGGGGAGTATTTGTTCCTTGTCATTTCCAGCTTCTAGAGGCTGCTTGCTTTCCTTGGCTCATGGCTTCCTCACTTGGATGTTTGCTTCCATCATCACATCTCCTTTTCTGACTCTCCCCCTTCTACCTCCCTTTTATAAGGATCCTGCTGATTACCCTGGGCACACCCAGACGATCCAGGATATTCTCAAGATAATTAACTTAATCACATCTGTAAAGTAACTATGCTTCTGGGATTAGAACGTGAATATCTTTTGGGTGTGTGGGAGAGAGCATTATTCTATCAGAAATATTTAGAATGTATACATTTCTGTATTTCTACCACTCCAAGGAAAAACATTGTTAGAATTTTGGGTATATCTTTTCAGTGTTTTAAAAATATCTATTTATATATCACATATTCTTTTTAAAAAATGAGATTATATTTTAATATAGTTTTAAATTTTACTTAATACTGTGTCATAATTTTTTTCTCATGTTGTCTGTCCTGTATAGTATCATTTTCAAGGCAAATTTATAGAATTCCATTGTATACATTGAAGGTAATTAATTTGCTCTTGATAGATATTTATTATGTTGCCAGATATTTGTCATCCAATACCCCTCTAATTGTCTTGATTACTATGTTTTAGTGACTTCAAGAGGCCTTTGCAACCTGGGCAAGGTGTCCAATACAACTATAATCTGGGGCGAGTATATACTTGCTGAACGAGTGGACGAATGAGCATAGGTCAGGTGTTGGCAACTCAAGAGGACCAAGGAACTAATTTTCATAGTCACATGGGCTAGTCCATATCTGTGGACTTTGGGTGATTATAATGTGTCAGTGTTGGTTCCTCACCTTTCCTATCTCTACTATTGGCTTTGGGAAACAAAGACCCCTTAGTTATACTGATAGGTGACATAGCTTCACAACTCCTTGCGGTTTATGATGAATCCCTTTCAATTCCCTGCAGATTCCCTGCAAACGTATTAAAATGAATAGAATCAAAATCCGCACAAGATCTTTCTAAATTCTAGCAATTCCTGGCTAAGAAATATAGCTGGTTGGGTTCATGTAGAGTTATAGGAGGCAAAACTCTTCATTATTCTTCTATAGAATAATGCTATTATGTCATGATCATACTTTTGCAGCTAAAACAGGGCAGAACATATTCTTTAGATTTTATTACAGACTTTCAAAATTTTGTGATATATATAATAATGGAAATCCCTGATGTTACTCTTCAATGTGGTTAGTAAGAACAAAAATGAAATGTTCTTCCATTTCCTGATGTGGTAGAGTACTGAGGGGCAGAGAGAGACCGCAGATAGAGAACATCTGGGAATTTCCAAAACCAACTTTTGATCAATGTTTTACTTTGTGGTGGTGGTTGTCATTTTCTCTACCGAACTTTTCCTATGAACTACCAATTACTATCCAAATCGTTTGGTTTGAAGTTTATGTCTATTTCCATGTCCCTTTTCTCTTTAATACAAAACTCATAGTGATTGTCATGACTAATAAAGAGGAGAAGCCAAGGGTCTAGGTAAATGGGATAAACTACTTTTGAATGATGACAAGTTTAGTTAATTTTTTTATATCAGTTTTTTTTAATTTAAGTTTTTTTTTATTTGAGTATAGTTGACATACAATGTTATGTTAGTTTCAGGTGTATAACACAGTGATTCAACCCAAGAGTTAGTTTAAAACATTATTTTGTTGGATGGATGGAGAATAATCTGTGAAATTTAAAGAATCATGGTACTTTTCTTTAATAACCACAAAATCTGCATTGCAATGTATAAATACTGAGTTTCATATGGTCTACCTTTAAATGGTATTCGAAACAGCATGGCCTTGTTACTTAAACTGAATCAACACAGCTGTCTTCTTGTTGCTTCCTTTGCATTTTTAGGAAAAGATACTTTTCTGAGTCAGAAGTTTTAGCCCTTGAAGGTTGTCTGACCAGACTTTAGGTATTTACTGTGAAAATTTCATCATTCTATCTAATTGAACTTCTCAGACATTTGCAGAAGTTTGTAACTAGTTTCTTAGTATTACATAATGAATTGGGTTCAGCCTAATTAGTTAGTCCAGGTTTGTTGCAGGACCTTTCATTTTGCACTCAAGTCATCATCTATTTATACAAAGCACACTAAGCATGTAGCACTTGGCTACATATTGTAAGGATAAAAAGAATGATAATGTGGCTGGCAAATGAATGCTGGAGCCTCATAACCGGAGGGGTTTCTGTATCCAGAACATAATCTTCAACCTTGTAGGAGAGACTGGGAGGCAATGTATTAAGGGAACAACATGAATTTATTTGTCAGAAGGATCTAGGTTCATATACTTTGTCATTTATAAAGTATAGATAATACATTATAGTGTGGCTGTAAGAATTATATAAAATATTCAAAACAAATTCTCAAAGCAAAACAATTATGGAGACAGTAAAAAAATCAGTGGTTGCTGGGGTTTGGAGGCAGGGAGGGATGAATAGGTGGAACAGAGAGGATATTTAGGACAGTGAAAATATCCTGTATGATACCATAATGATGGATATATGTCATAATATATTTGCCCAGACCAATGGAATGTACACCAAGAGTGAACCACAATGTAAACCGTGGACTTTGGGTGATTATGATGTGTCAGTGTTGGTTCCTCAGTTGTAACAAACATACCGCTCTGCTGTAGGAGGTTGATAATGGAGGAGGACATGTGTGAGGACAGGGTGTCTGTGGGAAATCTCTGTACCTTCCCCTCAGTTTTGCCCTGAACCTAAAACTGCTCTAAAAACATAAAGACTTAATATAAAGAAACACTTCTCCTGGCTTAGTGCCAGGAGTTAGAATTATTTAGACTATTTAGAGTTAGAATTATTAGACTAGGGAGACCTTGGGCTGTTGCCAGAATATCCCTGGGTAGCCTGTACCACACTTAGACCGAAAAAAGTTTGGGTAAGACAGCTTTTCTCTGAATTATTCTACTTACCCCGTTCTGACTCTGGGCACCACATTCTTGTCATTGTTTATTTTATAACAATCTTTGTGCTGAAATTAGGGGAAGCTGGATAATTGGAAGAAATTTGAAGATAATAAAAATGATTTCTTGAGAATGACTAAAAATGGATTCTATAAGGCTTATTGGAAATGGTATTTAGCAAATTACCTGTTATAGTGAGTTTTTATTATCAATCTCTAATTCCTCTTTACTAAATAAATTTTGAAAACCCTTAGTCTAATATTCCTAAGAAGCAGGTCTCCATTCAGGACTGAGCTAAATTCCTCTCATCCTGTACTGTCCAGGTTTTACTAATTTTCTTTGGAACACTCTATTTTGCTCTTATTCTGAGCTGGTCTACCCTGAAATGTCAATTACTTCTTTTGTCAGTCTCTAGTGAGTTGAGTGGAGTCTCTCCCCCTCACCCTCTCAAAAAAAAAAAAAAAATGTCTACAGTGTGACCTTATTTGGAATAAAGGCTTTTGCAATATAATTAAAGTAAGGATCTTGTGAGGGGATCATCCTGGATTAGGGTGGGCTTTTATAGGAGACAGACAAGAAGACACAGAGGGACACAGGGAAGAAGGGTATGTGAAGATGGAGGCAGAGATTGTGGGATGCACCAGTAAGCCAGGGAAGGTCACAATCACCAGAGACTGGAAGAGGCTTGGAATGGAGTCTCCCTTAGGGTCTCCAAAAGGGTCTGAACCTGTCGACATCTTGAGTTTGGACTTCTGGCCTCCCAAACTGTGAGAGAACAACTGTGTCTATTGTGAAGCCACACGGTTTGTGGTAATTTGTTACGGTAGCCTGAGGAAACTAATATGGGGTCCTGAATGTGATTTAGAATTTTAGAGAACATTGCTGAAAATTGTCTTTAAGAATCAAGTCTTGTTCTTAGACTTTTGAATGGGTTTTTCTCCCTCCCAGGTAGTCTCTTAATACTATTTGCATATGGTCCTCATTGACCGCTCTGCTCCTTATTAAATCCCGAGTTTGCCCTCACTCCCTCCAGTGCCCGCTGTTCTGCTTATGTGTTCCTTTATGCTTCAATTGCAGCAGTTGGCCAAATTCCATTTTTTTTTCTTTTTTTGCGGTGGGGAGAGAATATAGCTTCCTATTGGGAGATCGAGCAGAAAAGAAACAGGGAGAAATATAGATACCCAAAGAATGCTCACATAACATGGTTAAAAATCCATTTTGGTTATCACAACTAAGGATCTCAATTTCAGATGTTTTTTTGCCCACCTTCTTTTGAGTTATGCTTGCTCTGTATTCATCCAATTCTGGTTAAATGTGGCTGTTCTGCAGAGGGAGCAACTTGAGTAGTCCAGGGCTATGTAATCTCAGGGGGTCAGCTGGTGACTTGCCTAGAGCCAGAGCATCAGTGATGACTTAGGGAGGGAGCCAGTGAATGGCAGGAGAGCAGAGAAGGGTGAGAGCAGAATTTGGGTGGTGATAGGAAAATAAATGGAGGGTGATGATGGAGAAAGATTTGAGGAACATGTACCTATACTTAACACACAAATATTTTCAAGAATAGTAAGGCAAGGGGCACCTGGGTGGCTCAGTTGGTTAAGCATCTGCCTTCTGCTCAGGTCATGATCCCAGGGTCCTGGGATGGTGCCCCTGGAGTCGAGTAGGGCTCCATGCTCAGTGGGGAGTCTGCTTCTCTCTTTCCCTCTGCCCCTCTGCTCACGCTCTCTCTCTCTCTCTCAAATAAATAAAGTCTTAAAAAAAGAGAGAATATTAAGGCAAAAGACCTTTTCACTCAGACCCTAAAGCTGTTTTTTTGACTTAATTTTTCCTTCGAAGCAGGAATATTTATTTAACAAAACATATAGCATTCACTATACACTAAGTACAATTCTAAGTGTTCTATAGAAATTAACTAATTTAATTGTCAAAAAACCTGTAAGTTAGATCCTATTATCATCTTTATTGTACTGATAAGGAGACTGAGGCACAGACGTGACTGAGACGGGAAAGGCAGGATTTCCAGATTAAATACAGGACACCCAATTAAATTTGAATTTCAAATAAAGGACAAATGTGTTTTAAGGATAGATATGTCCCAGTGTTGCAGGGGACATACTTAAACTAAAAACATATTTGTCGCTTATTCAGATTTTGCTGGGTGTCTTGTATTTTTATTGCTGAATCTGGCAACCCTACACCCATGGATGCTTTGCTGTTAACCACTACCCTAAGCTGTATCCTAATCAGAAAAAAAAAAAAAGTCTTTGGGGGAAGGAGGAAGAAATATCATCCGGCATGATTAGCCCTTGGTTCTGAGGTCCCAATGAATGTTCCTGGATGTGAAATTTGGGGTAGTTTGTACAGTATGTAATATGCATGTTTACCTTTTGGCTCAAACAAGGCTGTTATTGTATATTATCATGCAAGTGGGCTTGTGCTGATTTCAAGTAATCCTCTTCCCCTCAATTTATTCATAAGAGATCAAATATACAATTACATATGCAACTGTACTTCTTTAGAGCTTGCCACCGAGGCACTCAGGGTTTCCATATCTAGCCTTTAATGTCAGTTTGACTTTTGGTAATACTAAATAATCACTCCTTATTCTTTTTTAAAGCCCAAATTAATTAAAATGTATGTTTCTACAATGAGTATTGTTTCTAGATTGTTTTTTCAAATTCCCAATATAAATAGCTTTTTATGTAGATAATTAAAACCATCTGCTTCCTGGTAGCTCAGTTATGTTTACGGCAGCCCCTTTTTATTTGGGGAATTAAACTGCCATAAGTTTTTACTTTAGTGGATGAAATATCACAAAAAAATGCTCATGGCAGTATTATTCCTTGAAAAGAAATGGAGACTATTAAATATTATTGGAAAAAATTGCTTTGAGTTAACAGGCCTTAGAGTTCTGCATTTTTTAAGGTAAATATATTTGAGTTTGTTCCATCAGAAAATCTAAATGCATAAATAAAGGTTCTAATAAAATTTAGCATTCAAATAATGAAAGCTCTCAAGTCACTTTATAACTATTACTCTAGTAAAATTTCTCTGAGTCAGTAAAGATAAGGTATCTCCAGTAACACAGAGAAATTTGGTGATTTCACAAGATACTATAGAATTACCAAATGAATTGAATAAATTGGACAAAGCTACACACAAAAAAGCCAAAAGTGAGGTAATGATGAAAGTTAAAATAAATGTTCTCAATCTCTGATTCTGATCAAGCCCTATCTCCCCCTTTTGTGGCTTAGAAAGTATATCTAAATGAATGCTCAATAATATTTTTAGGATATTTAAATTCTTTTATAGAAAAACTGCCTGAAAAACTCCAGTCACATAATTTGCTGTCATGACAATGTCTCTGAATGCTGATTACATTTATTAGAAAAAAGAGACCACCTTGTCAAAATGGGTGCTGAAGTTTGGTAATTAAGTTGTTCCACTCATCTATTTCTTTCGTTCTTTTGTTCATTTCAGTGAATTCTGTATCACAAAGATTACGCTACTTGACCCTCTTGTTACTTGGACACTTTAAAGAAAATTTTTTTGAATGGAGAAATGATACTTGTTTCATAGCAAAGCATATAATATGCCTTCTTGAAAATTATTCAAGAAAGCAGAGTGAAATTATGTCCCAGGGATTGCTAGCAAAGTTTGTTATCTGCATAATTACCAAATTTTGACTGGATTTGACACATCCTTATAGTGTGGATATGGGATGGGAAATGCTTTTATTTGAATTAAGTTTTGAGGACTATATTTTACCTATGAGACTAAATTCTTATTCTCTTGCTATAGTCTGTGTAGGGCTCTGGTAAGCTTAGTGAGGCCTTACCTATTATCTATATTAGGGCCTGATCCTATTGTAAGTGTCTTTTTTCTTTTCTTCCTGACTCATTCTGCCAACAACTGCTAGAACTTGCTGCTAGATCTGTACAACGCTCATGTCCCTCCTGTTAATCAGTGTCTCCAGGTCCTGCCTACACCCCATGCTCTCTGTCTTTTCACATTTCAGTCTCTACCTTTCCCTCTGCTTCTACTCCATGCCCACTTAACCACTTGCTGGGCAACACTTGTATTTGAATAGGGGACTTCAGTACCTTCATTATCTTATGTTAAGATGGTCAAGGGTACTAACATGGGTTGAGTGCTGATGCTGTGAGGGGTATTGTGTTTTAATACTCAACTCTGTTTGTTCGTTTGTTTAAAGTAATCTCTACACCCCACGTAGGGGCTCAAACCCAGGACCCCAAGATTCAGAGTCCTATCAGCTCTACCAACTGAACCAACCAGGCACCCCTACTCAGCTGTGTTTAAATTTCTCCGTGACCTGATAGGTAGAAGTTACTGACCTCATTGTACAAAGGAGGAACTAGAGGCCACCAAACTTAAATGAATCATCAATGGAACAACAAATAATAATTCTGAATATAATTTCATAAATAAGTCTAACAGAGAAGTCCATAATTTCTTGGGTATACCATGAATCGAAGGCATTGGTTAAAGACCATGGGGTGAGTTTATTTTGGTGCACCTCACACTATATAGATGTTTCTCTATATTGTGAGGGGTCTTGTCTACTTCATCACATTATGACATTGTCATATTTAAATAGCTGTTCAGGAAATTTTCAAGAAGATGCCAATTTTTAGCAAACTTTTTTTTTTTTTCTAAGTAGGCTCCACACCCAGCATGGATAGAGCCCAATATGGGGCTTGGACTCATGACCCTGAGATCAAGACCTGAGCTGAGATCAAGAGTCAGATGCTTAATTGACTGAGCCACCCAGCTTCCCCTTTACGAAACATTTTATTGATTAGATAGGCAAACCTATGACTGGGGCAGCCCATCCTAGACTTGTGGATCTTTGGTATGTTAGAAGTGATTGGATTGCTCAGACAGAATATGGTTCTTCAGAAAGAGATATTCTTCAGTGTGTTCAGTAAAAAATAAATCTTGATATTTATTTGAATTTCATTTTAATGACAATTTTTAATGAAATGGGGAAAAATCTTTGAAGTTATTTCTACCACACAGATATATGGTTGGAAATTTTAGATTTGAAATTGTATTTTTCTTTTTATTCATGGAGAAAAATTTGTCTTCACAGAGAGTCATAATCTGGATAAAGTGAATGAATATATAGTTCACTTTCAGATTGAAGAGTTACTGACAAGGTGATTTATTAACCTGCTCTTTTTTTCAAGACTGACCACTATTAATTAACAATATTGTTGTCAGTGCTATTAATAATGTTGCTGTTGGGACATCTGTGTGGCTCAGTTTGTTCAGTATCAGATTTTTGCTTTCAGCTCAGGTCATGATCTCAGGGTTGTGAGATCAAGCCCTGCGTGGGAGCCCTGTACCGGGCATTGAACCTGCTTGGGATTCTCTCTCCCAATCTGTCTCCATTACAGAAAATTTAGAATTCAATATCTATATCTTATCCTATCCAGTCTACACTAGCCCAACACATCCTGACCCTTTGTTATATTTATTTTTGTTGATCCTGTATTTTCACTTATGAATTACCATTTTCTATTATATATTTAAAAAATAAACTATCTTATATTCTTTATGACATTAGGGAAGACCTTGAGTGGTGTGGGCTTAATTTTCTTTAGCCCTGAAGTTGGCAAATTATTAGCTTAATTTAAGTTCTTCATTAAATTATCAAAATGAGGATAATACAGATAATTCAGTCAGTAATGAAAGCAATGGCCTATTCCTAGAACTACATCTATCTGAATGAAGTCATACACCATAAAAGAAAAAGCACTGGGGTGGGATCAGGATACACTTTTCTGTTGATTCTTCCACTGGCTTACTCTGGAAACTGGTGGCTTTTGTTTTTCCACATTTATAAAGTAAAAGGGTTAGACTTAATATCCTCCACAGTTCATGCTGGCTGGAAATCACTGCCTGTGCAGTGGAACTGAGTTGCTTTCTTACCCTCTGCAGCTCACCTGAGCGAGACAGAGGAGGGCGGGGCAGTCTTGGCAAGTCCTCACTGCTGGATGAGCGAATCTGTAGTGTGGGTTGATTTTGAAGTTTTGTGTGTTTTTTTTTTTAAGTATCTAGGAGAGATATTTTGTGAACCCCAAATTTATTTCCTCTTTTCCTTTCTCTTTAACAAAAGTAATTTAAGTTCACAAGAATGAAGATGGTGACAGCAGCCTGGGCTTTAACTTTTGAACACTTTCCAGTTTTATGTCTTATTAAGCAATATTGTAAGTAATATGCACATATTTCAATAAAATACATGAAAAACTTTGCACATTGTTAAGACATTTTTCACAGTGTGTTTTGTCAATTCTGAAAGTCTGTGAGAATCTGGCAAACTTCCAGGAAGTGGGGGTAATATGGGAGGACACTAAAAATGAAGAATAACTGATTAGGTGATGGTAGTGATAGGAAGGTTTAGGGAGCATGTTAAAATAAAATATCAAGAACACCAGCATGCATTTCATTTAAAACATATGTCTTGGGATCCTTGAGACTGCTTTTTTTATTTTAAAGAAACAGGGATGTATATGAAACAAGTATATTGATATTCATGGCAAAAGATATCTTATTGCAGAATACTGAGATTAAAAATGTTCTTTAAATCCAACATTGAGGTATAGTTTAAAGATGTGTCAAGAAATTCCTATTATAAGATATAAAATTACTTAGAACTTGTTCCATGACATATATTATAAAAATCTCACTGTCATATACACAGTGAAATATATCATGTGTGATGAAAATAGTTACATAAGTTTCACTGAAGCGAATTGTCTTCTTCAATGTTAAGGTGATGGGAGAGCTTTATTAAAAAAAAATGTATAGGACAGCATTAGGGGAAAAGTGTTCCTGAGAAGAGCATGTCTTAGGCAACCTGTCTAAGCCTTGCTTTCTTAACCTAGAAAATGGAGTGACCACCAGCCCCTGACTCACTGTAGCATAGAAATAGTAGGTAAGCTAAAAATAAAAAGCACTTATTATAGGACCTGGTTTATAGAAAGCTCCAATGGATGCCAGCCACTTGTATTCTTGCCTTATTCTCATTAAAGTAGAAAAAAGGTGAATACAAATTTTGGTTTAGTTAGGATACAGTTGTTTCATGTTTAACTGTCATTTTCATACTTGTAAATCAGTGCTGTCTTTCTTCAAAGAAAAGGATTTCTGCTGACATTAAAAGGATGGATCAAAGTGTTAGTATTTATTAAGAAATAATAATGACGCTGAAGCCGCACCATGATGATTGACTCCATGTTGCCAGCTGTGTGTTTGCAAGCTAATGATCGTCTTTTCTACGAAGTCTGTACATTAAGCAATAGCTTTGTTGGCTAGATAATAGAGAAGCCAAAGATGGATAATGCCTATTTATTTTTCTATATTTAATTATTTCTGAAGAAATTACATGAATGTGCTTTGGCCTCTAGGAACACAAATGCTCAGATTTATGTAACGACAGATCACCCATAGTTGGGTTTTGGAATAAACATTTTTTCACATTACCTGACTCTTAGCTAGATATAAACTTCTATACAAATTTATAAATTTAGTCCCTCCTCTTCACATTATTGTTAAACAGTTTAAAAAACAATATCATCATATCAATAGAAAGAGCTGTAAGGAAATGCATTTCTTATCTCTTGATGGAGAAGTGTCTAGAAGAAATGGCAGGGACACCTGTGTTGCTCAGTTGGTTGAATGTCTGCCTTTGGCTCAGGTCATGATCCCAGGGTCCTGGGATCGAGTCCTGCATCAGGCTCCCTGCTCAGTGGGGAGCTTGCTTCTCCCTCTTTCCCTCCCCCTGCTCGTGCTCTCTCTCTCTCAAATAATTAAATAAAATCTTAAAAAAAAAAAAAAAGAAACAGCAGTAATCACAAAGAGAACACTTGATAGTTTTATCTTTTAAAAAATTTTAAACTTCTAAGAGTTCTAGGTATAAGGTACCTTAGCTATATATATATGTAACTGATAAATAATATGTATTCAGTAACCATATGTTATATATATATAACTTATATATATATAATATAATTATATATTATACATAAATAGAAATCTTCCTAGATTTCTACTGTAATGTCCAAAAGAAAAGACAAATATCAAACACATTGTATTAATGCCGGAAATACTGGAAAGGTGAAAACCATATGCCACGACTTTGAGGAAAGTTTGTAATGTATGAAACATAGGGGATCTCCCATAGGTTTCTTTTGGTACTCCAGTGTCTTTGATTTGGTTAATGGAAAACTACGACAACCCAATTCAGGTAGGAGCATTAGTGGCCCAGACTTAACAGGCAAGCTGAGATGCTTGCTGAAGACAAAAGAAATATGGAATGGTTGGAGGAAGAAGGTGGTCATAAATACCACCTATAAATAACCATGTAACCATTGCAGAAAGGGGGACTGTAATATTTATGAGCTTTCTTCCTTATTTTATTATTATGCTTATACCAAATGCTTTCATTTTCTTTATTTCCTTATCATATAACATAAAATGGGTTAATAATAATTTTAAAATAGTATCTATTATACTTTTTTGAAATTTCTAACTGTAACTGGCTTTTCCTGTTTCTCCTTATGGTTGTATCAGGTTTTAATTTACGTATTTTACGGTCCTATGTTATGTACATAAATATTTTAGGATTGTTATGTCTTCTTGATGAACTAACATTTTTATCATTATGAAATGGCCTTCTTTATCCTTGATAATATTATTTGTTCCAAAATATAATTAATCTGATATTAATACCCAGATTTTTTTCAGTTAGTTTATCTTTCCCCATTCTATTATTTTTTTCAATTTTTAATTTTAATTTTTTTTGATGTAAAGTTCGACGATTCATTAGTTTCGTATAACACCCAGTGCACCATGCAATACGTGCCCTCCTTAATACCCATCACCAGCCTATCCCATTCCCCCACCCCCTCCCCTCTGAAGCCCTCAGTTTGTTTCTCAGAGTCCATAGTCTCTCATGCTTCATTCCCCCTTCTGATTACCCCCCTTTCTTTATCCCTTTCTTCTACCGATCATCCTAGTTCTTATGTTCCATAGATGAGAGAAACCATATGATAATTGTCTTTCTCTGCTTGACTTATTTCACTTAGCATTATCTCCTCCAATGCCGTCCATGTTGCAGCAAATGTTGGGAAATCGTTCTTTTTGATAGCTGAGTAATATTCCATTGTATATATGGACCACAGCTTCTTAATCCAGTCATCTGTTGAAGGGCATTTCAGCTCCTTCCATGATTTAGCTATTGTGGACAATGCTGCTATGAACATTGGGGTACATGTGGCCCTTCTCTTCACTACATCTGTATCTTTGGGGTAAATACCCAGTAGTGCACCCCATTCTAATATTTTTAACCCATTTGGGTCTGTTATACTTTAAGTACATTTCTTATTGGTAAATATAGTTATATCTTTTATATTTTATTTTTTTAAAAGATTTATTCATTTATTTTAGAGAGAGAAAGAGAGAGAGTTTAGGGGGAAGGGTCAGAGGGAGAGAGAGAATCTCAAGCAGATTCCACGCGTTGAGTGCAGAGCTGGATGGGATGCTCAATTGCATGAGCCTGAGATCATGACCAGAGCTGAAATCAAGAGCTTGTCGCCAAACTGACTGAGCCATCTGGGTGCCCCCCATCTTGCTTTTTAAATCCAGTCCAACAAACTCTGCCTTTAATTGGGGCATTTAGACCATTTACATTTAATGGGATTACTGGTAATGTTGGGTTTAAATCTACTGACTTGCTATTTTTTCCTACTTATCCTATCTGTTCTTTGTTAATTTTTTCCCTTAATTTTCCTTTTTTTTATTTTTAAAATTTCCTTTGTTGACTTATTAAACTCTTTGTTTTGTTATTTTAGTGATTGTTTAGGTTTTGTAGTACATCTTTAACTTATTGGTTTATTGTTATCTACTTTTTTTTTTAAAGATTTATTTATTTATTTATTTATTTATTTATTTATTTATTTGACAGAGAGAGACAGCAAGAGAGGAAACACAAGCAAGGGGAGTGTGACAGGGAGAAGCAGGCTTCCCACCGAGCAGGGAGCCTGATGCGGGACTCGATCCCAGAACCCTGGGATCATGACCTGAGCTGAAGTCGGATGCCTAATGGCTGAGTCACCCAGGCGCCCCTTGTTATCTACTTCTAAGTAATAATATACCACTTCATGTATAGTGTAAGAAAGGTACACAGAGTTCTTCCATTTTTTCCCCTCCTGCCTTTTGTCTTATTATCATATAATTTACTTCTACATATGTCATAAATACCATACTGTGCTGTTTTATTTTTGTTTTAAATAGTCAATGATTTTTTATTTTATTTTATTTTTTTAAAGATTTTATTTATTCATTTGACAGAGATAGAGACAGCCAGCGAGAGAGGGAACACAAGCAGGGGGAGTGGGAGAGGAAGAAGCAGGCTTCCAGTGGAGGAGTCTGATGTGGGGCTCGATCCCAGAACGCTGGGATCACGCCCTGAGCCGAAGGCAGACGCTTAACGACTGAGCCACCCAGGTGTCCCTAAATAGTCAATGATTTTTAAAAAGATTTTATTTATTTATTTGAGAGAGATAGAGAGCATGAGCATGGGGAGGGGCAAAGGGAGAAGGAGAAACAGGCTCCCTGCTGAGCAGAGCACCTGACTCGGGGCTCAATCCCAGGACCCTGGGATCATGACCTGAGCCAAAGACAGATGCTTAATGACTGAGCCATCCAGGCACCCCGATAGTCAGTGATTTTTAAAGGAACTTTGAGTAGAAAATTATTTTCTGCTTATCCAGATATTTATTGTTTCTGATGCCCTTAGTTCCTTTGTCTAGATCCAGATTTCCATCTTGTATCATTTTCTGTCTGAAGAAATTCTTTTTTTTTTCTGCCTCAGGTTTATGTATACAAATTGGACAGGAGAACACCAGCCTCATGCAGATGAGAGTCCAGGGGTCATACCTTTCCTTCCTCCTCCCATAGGCAGACAGAGGCCTCTGCTCTGGCTTAGGCATCTTTGAGAATCTGAGCTGAAGCTGGAACCCGAGGCTCAGCTTTGGTTTGAAACTTGATTTTGGTCTTTGGCTGGCAGAGCCCAAGATCCTTGGTGATGTGGGCATGAGCACGCCTCTGAGCTTGGGGTGAGCAATGTAGAAAGTCAGTTGCACTTGCAGTTCTTTGGGATCTTGAGCTTGACCTCCTTGGGCTTTATCAGAGCCTTGATAGCTTCTGCACATGTGCTCGTGGTCTTGGCATTGTTGGGCTGCATCTTCTTTAGGCCCTTCTTGCTATGCTTCTTGGCAAAGCACATGCTCCTCAGGAACTTGGGATCCACCCCCTTAAGAAATTTGTGTCTTTTGATCAGAGTTTCTTGATGCCATTTCTGTGCCATTTTCTGGATTGGTTGTGTGAGGTGTGGTTCTTGGAATTGGCCACATCTGCACTGGAGCCTGCAGCTCCCAAAGCAGCCAAGACCAGAAGAGGAAAGGCTAGAAACTCTTTTAACATTTATTTTTGTGCAGGTCTGCTGCTGATGAATTCTTTCATCTTTTGTTTGTCTAAAAAGTCTTTATTTTGTCTTCTTTTTGAAAGATACTTTTACTGGGTCAAGCTTTCCCGTATGACAGTTTCTTCCCCCCTTTCTTCTGTGCTTTAAAGATGTCACTCCTCTCTCTTCTTGCTTGCATTATTTTCAACAAGTAAGTGCTGACATTATTTTTCTATACATAATGTGGCTTTTTTTCATTGACTTCTTTTTATATTTTCTTTTTATCACTTTGTAAGTAACTTGATTATACTGTATCTTCCTGCATGTTCCTTCATTTTCCTTGGAGTTCATTTAACACTGGATCTGTGCTTTAAATTTTTCATAAAATTTGGAAAACATTCAGCCATTATTCCTTCAAATGGTTTTTTATTATTCCCTTTGAGGACTCCAATTACATATATATTAGGCTGCTTGAAGTTATTGCACAGCTGATGAATGATTTGTTCATTTAAAAAAATATTTCTGAGTTTCATTTTAGATACTTTTTATTCCTATGCCTTCAAGTTCACTACCTTTTTTTCTGCAATGCCTAAATAGCACCTCATCCCAGCCAGTGTCTTTTCATTTCATACTTTGTAGTTTTCATTTTCATAAGTTTGATTTGGTCTTCTCTCTTTTTTTCTTTTCTTTTTTCTTTTTCTTTTTTTTTGGTATGTCCTCTATGTCTTTGCTTAACATGTTCGGTCTTCTAGCTTCCTGAACATGTGGAATACAGGTATCTTAACTATTTTAATAGCTTTGCTTACAATTTTATCATTGTGTGATTTCTAGGTTTGTTTTAATTCATTGATTTTAAACTTATTGAGGGATATATAGATGCATGCATGTGCGCGCACACACACACACACACACACACACACACGTTACACGTATCTACATTTGCTTCTTTACATGCCTGGTAATTTTTATTTGGATGTTAGACATTGAGAATTTTATCTTCATGATTTTGGTATGATTTTTGTATTTCTACAATATTCTTGTGCTTTGTTCTGGGATGATGTTAGGTTATTGAAAACAGTTTGATCCTCTTTGGTATTAGTGTTGAGTTTTCTTTAGATGGGAACTGAGAGGCATTTAATCTGGAGCTAATTTTGACCCATTATTGCAGCAAAATATTTCTGAGACCCCTGTCTGATTCCTTTGAATTATATGATTCACCACTCTGGCTGGTAGGAACAGGGACTAGTTTCAGTTCTCAGCTCCTAAGATTGTCCCCTTCAATTCTTTCTGGGAGTTCTTTCCCCAGACTCAGGTTGTTACCCCCATGCACGTTCTGATTGTCACTCAGCTGAAGTCATAAGGATAATCCCCTGCAGATATGCTACGTCCTCTTCTCTCCAGCACTGTGCCCAGAGAATGCTAGTTGTCTTGGCCTCTCTTAACTCTTGGCAAGATCTCCTCAATTCAGTCAAATATCAAGCTTTCCTTGAATTCTTTTTCTCTCTGTCGTGCCCTGGAAACGCTCTTAAGAAAATATACTGGGAGGTGCTTGGATGGCTCAGTTGGTTAAGTGTCTGACTCTTGATTTTTGCTCAGGTCATGATCTCAGGGTCGTGAGACCAAGCCCTGCATCAGCTCTGTGCTCAGCGGGGAGTCTGCTTTGGTTTCTCTCTCTCCCTTTCCCTCTGCCCCTCCCCACCCCCATGCGTGTGCTCTCTCTCTCTCTCTCTCTAAATAGATAAATAAATAAATAAATAAAATTTAAGAAAATAAATTAAAAAAATATACGGAAACACTATAGGGCTTACTTCATTTGTTTCTCATCTTTCAAGGATCTCTGTCCGTGTCAATAATATCCATTGCTATTAAGACCATTGCTTCATATATTTTGTCCATTTTTGAAGTTGTTTCTAGCAAGGAGGTAAAACTGGTTTCTATTCCTCCACCTTGGACTGAAACGGAAAGTTCCTTCAGTTGTTTTTGAAAAGAAAAAGGAATACTATTCCTTTCAAACAATTTTTTCTTTCTCTTCAATTACATTAAATGCATTCTGGGCTACAAGGGAAGTGGTATGATCATTTTGTGATGGATATAAATGTGCTGCTTTTAGCAATATATTTTTAAAATTTTTATTACCTATGTAATACTGAGATTAAAGATGAAGTAGGGATTGATGGTTTGGTTTGAGGGACTAGATGTTACCCAGGTACCTAAGTACCTAACTTTAGGTGGTTTTAGGATAAGAATTGGACAGTTTTCTTTCCTTTTGAGGTACAATCTTCCATTCTGTTTGTGTGAATGGGGTTTTCTCTTTCTGAGATTTCAAGGATTAACATTTCTTTATTTTAAATCATTATTTTAATCCAGATTAGTCCCTTCAGTACTTGCTTTGTGGTTTGGAGACATCACAGAAGAGTTTTTTCTACTTAATTTTATGGAATTCTTAAAAATCCATTTTGAGTATACACTTCAAAATAGTTTTTCTTCTTCTTCTTCTTTTAATTGAAGTGTGTTCTCCCTTGTTGTTATCCAAACCACTATAGTTTGGATTCTTAATCAGTAATTAAGATAGGAAATAATTGAAATAATTATTATTGCTATTATTGTTATTATACTGATATTCTAATATTGATTAGCAGTCTACATTTAAAAGTTTTTGAAAAAGAATACATCACTTCTTTTAATTTCTACACAATCCTGGTGGTATGTATTGCTATTCATGTCAGTGAACTAGGAAGCTGAAAATGAGAGATTAGATGACTTGCCCAAAGTTCAACAACTATTATATTGGGGAATCAAGGGCAGGGCCCAGTTATTTTGATTGTGATGGGTATTAAGGAGGGCACGTATTGCATGGTGCACTGGGTGTTATACGCAAGTAATGAATCATCGAATTTTACATCAAAAACTAGGGATGTACTGTATGGTGACTAACATAATATAATAAAAACATATTATAAAAAAAATAAAACTCATTACTCTTTTTCCTGTCAGTGTCTGGTAATTTTAACTTGAAAATGGAAGTCATCTTGAGAATCAAGGTAGATATATCAAATAAGTCATATTTGAGGACCAGTCCTTTTCAAGGGTCTCATTTAAACAGACCCAGTTTTTTATTCATTGAATTTTAAATGAATATCACTGTTAAAAGACTGAAAAATTGCTTAAGATGGAAAGGGTAAAGTAAATATTTATCTCTGTTCTCCCAGTACACACTGATTCATAGAATTGTTAAAGTGATCACCTCTGAAACCCATTAGACCTGCATACCAAATATTAGTTCACTAAAATTCTTCTGCTTTATTAGTCTTTGGGCTTCTAGGTATTTAATGAATATTGTACTACTAACTGGTATGGCAGGAGATATCAGAATTGTAGTATATTGACCTTGGAAATAATAAATTCAGCCAATCAGTAGATGATCAGGCATATTGCATTTAAGTCTTTTTCAGAGCATCTATGTATGAATAACTGGCTTGAGATCCCTCTTTCCATTTAGTGCTAAACACATGTGTTTGTTTATTTGTTGAGCACCTATTGTTTAAGGTGCTAGGAATATGGTAGCAAATAAAACACAGTTCCTGTCCTTGTTAAACTTATATGCTAGTTGGGGAGATAGTTGATAAAAAACAGCAAGAGAATAGATACTGAATTTTGTGGCTGATGGTAAGTGCTATGAAAGGAAATAAAGCAGTGTAAAGGATGTAGAGTGGGGTGGGCATTTAAGAAAAAACAAAGTGGGGGAATCAGGATGTGAAATTTAGTGGAGGATGGTCCCAGGTAGTGGAAATCTGCAAGCTTAAAGGCTCTGGTGTAGGCATCAGAGGAGGATGTTTGGCTTGTGGAACAAATAGCCAAGACTGGTGTGGCTGAGCAAAGTGATGTGAAACATTAGGAGATGAGAATTTGATTTATATGTAATACACATTTAAATATTTGTACATAAATTATGACTTTATTGTTAAAACATGTAAACATCTTAAAACATGTAAAATATCACTCCTGCTCGAAAATGAACTCTTTTTTTTTTAATTATTATTTTTTATTTGAATGTAGTTAACACACAATGTCACATTAGTTTCAGGTATACAACATAGTGATTCAACAAATATATGCATTGTGCCATACCTACCACAAATGTGGCTACCATGTGTCACCGTATAATACTATTACAATATTATTAACTATTTTTCTTATGCTCTTTTATTCCTGTGACTAATCGTTTCCTAACTGGAAAGTCTGTATTTTCCACTCCCCTTTACACATTTTGCCCATCCCCTCACCCTTTTGCTTTCTGGCAACCATAAGTTTGTTCTCTATATTTACAGGTTTGATTTTGCTTTTTGTTTCTTTACTTTTTTTTTTTTGATTCTGCATATGAGTGAAAACGTATGGTGCTTATCTTTCTCAGCCTAAATTATTTTACTTTGCATAATACCCTCTAGGTCCTTCCATATTGCGTGATCTCATCTTTTTTATGGCTGCATAATATTCCACTGTGTGTGTGTGTGTGTGTGTGTGTGTGTGTGTGTGTGTACACACCACATCTTCCTTATCCACTTCCATTTTTCCATATCTTGGCTATAATAAATAATGCTGCAATAAACATAAGGATGCATGTATTTTTTCAAATTAGTGTTTTCATTTTATTTGGGTAAATACCCAGTAGTGGAATTATTGGATCATATGGTATTTCTATTTTTATTTTTATTTTTTTAATTTTTTTATTTTTTTTAAAGATTTTATTTATTTATTCGACAGAGAGAGAGACAGCCAGCGAGAGAGGGAACACAAGCAGGGGGAGTGGGAGAGGAAGAAGCAGGCTCATAGCACAAGAGCCTGATGTGGGGCTCGATCCCATAACGCCAGGATCACGCCCTGAGCCGAAGGCAGACGCTTAACTGCTGTGCCACCCAGGTGCCCCGTATTTCTATTTTTAATTTTTAGGAAGACTCCATACTGTTTTCCATAGTGGCTGTACCAAGTTACATTCCCACCAACAGTGTATGAGGGTTCCTTTTTCTCTACATCCTCCCTGACACTTGTTATTTCTTGTCTTTTGATTTTAGCCATTCTGTCTGGTGTCAGGTGGTATCTCATTGTGGTATTGATTTGCATTTTCCTGATGATGTTGAGCATCTTTTTATGTATCTGTTGTCCATTCATATGTTGTCTTTGGAAAAATACGTATTCAGGTCCTCTGCCATAATTTATTGTGAGAATTTATGTATTTATCTCTCTTACTAGACTGTTTGCTCACCCAGGGCAGGGACTTTGGGTTTTTCATTTCTGCAACCAACACCTGCCACAGTGTCTGGTTAGGTAAGTCTCAGTAAATGTTATGAAACAGGATCTGAAGTAGATTACTTCGTTTACAGTTTTTACAACCAGTGGATTATTCATTTTCATTTAGCCCAGTGATGGCCAGTTTTGTATGTTAACTTGACTAGGCTATAGTGCCCAGTTATTCAATCAAATAGTAATCTAAGTATTTTGTAGATGTGATTAAATTATAAAGGAGATTATGCTAGATAATCTGGGTGGGCCTGATCCAATCACATAAATGGCCTTAAGAACAGAACTGAGGTTTCCCTGAGAAAGAAGAAATTCTGCTCGGGACTGTCTGAAAATTTCCAGCCTGCCCTTCCTCCCTTACAGATTTCAGATTTGCCTCTCCAGCCCCCACAATCATGTGAGCCAATTCCTTGTAATTAATTTCTTATTATATAAGCATACAAACCTCTCTCTCTCTCTCTTTTTTTAAAGATTTTATTTATTTATTTGACAGAGAGACTGCCAGCGAGAGAGGGAACACAAGCAGGGGGAGTAGGAGAGGAAGAAGCAGGCTCTCAGCAGAGGAGCCTGATGTGGAGCTTGATCCTAGGACACTAGGATCACACCCTGAGCCGAAGGCGGATACTTCACTACTGAGTGACCCAGGCGCCCCTCTTTCTCTCTTTCTCATGTCTATCTCTCATCTCTGGCTCTAACTCTATCATTTGCCTCAGTCAGGGTATACCAGAGAAACAGAACCAGTATATATGTTACTATTTGAGGGAGAAGAAGATAGATATTCCTGCACTCTGGAAATTTATAATCTAGTAGGGGAGGTATAATATAGACAGTTTTCCATATAAGGCAGATTGTGGTAAATGCATAATTTATTAGAGATAAATATAAATAGGATCCAGCAAGGGAATAGGGGAAAGACAGTGTCTTAATGTTGATGTGTCCTAAGCCTTAGACCTTGGGTCTTTCATTCATTTTTTGTACTCACTTACTTGATGGTCTCCTCCAGTCCCATGCCTTTAAATACTATTATAAGCTAAATACTGACGTATTTATATCTATAGTCCCTCCCCTGAAATCTAAACCACTGTATCCAATGACTCACTTAACATTTCCTCTTGCATGTTTAGTAGATGTCTCAAACTTGGTACATCCAAAATTGAACTTCCCTACCACCCCCAACCCTACAGACCTGTACCACCTGCACTTTTGCCTATCTCAGGGAGTGGCCCCTAGTCCCTTGAGCTACTCAATCCAAAAACCTTGGAGTCATTCTTGAGTACTCTTATTTTTCTCATATTTTACATCAGGTTACTCAATTCTGTTCGGTCTCCCTTGGACCTTTTTTCACTACTGCTACTGCCTTTCTCCAAGCCATCTTAACACTGTCATCTCCTGCCTGGATCATTTCAATAGTCTCTTAGCTTGTCTACCCATTTCTTCTCTTACCCCCTGACGCTTATAGCATAGCACCCAGAGTGATCCTTTGGAAACTGAAAATTGGATCATGTCATTCTTTTGCTCAAAATCTTACAATATCCCCAATTTTACTCAGAATGAAAGCCAATGTCCTGAAGGAGCCTACCTGGTCCTGTTACCTCTTTATTCTCATCTCTTCCTACTCTTCCAGGGGCTTGTGCTGCTCAAGCCACCTGTCTTCTTCCAGGTTCTTGAAGAAGGAATGTGCTCTGTCTTTAGGGTCTTTCCACTGGCTATTCCTTCTACCTGGATCTCTCTTCCTCCATATATATACCATATATATCATTGTTGCTCCCTTCCTCCTCTCCTTGATGTCTGTTCCAACACCATTTTCTCAAAGAACCTTACCCTGACCTCCCTATCTAAAGTATAACTGTTCTGCTTTCCTCACTATTAATCCCCCTTATTCCCTTCTAATCTTTCCATCACATGTATCATCTTCAACATATAATTTACTTGATTATCATGCTTACTGTTTTTCATCTATCTCTTCCACCTTATATATTACCCCCAACTGGAATGTAAACTCTCTGAGGTCATGGGTCCTTATGGATATATTTATTTTTCTCTTATTTCTTCAGGTGTAGTGTCAGTGCCAGGCACTAAAGAAAGAAGACAAGAAGAGAAAATATCCCTGACTATAGCGATCTGTAAAGGCCTCAGAACTTCATTACCATTAGCCTTGACGATCGTGGTGGGACAAGGATTAACTAGCAAATTTGGGTTATGTGATATATCAGTCTGCTAGGGCTGCCATAACAAATTACCACAAACAACAGGAATTTTTTTCTCACAATTCTGTAGGCAAAAGTCTGAGATCAAGGTGTTTGTAGGGTTGGTTCTAAGGCATCTCTCCTTTCTTGTAGATAGCCTTCTTCTCTCTGTGTCATTGGATAGACTTCCCTCTGTGTCTATGTCCTCGTCTCCTTTTCTATAGGGACATCAGTCATATTGGGTTGAGTCCTGTCTTTTGGCCTCTTTTCATCTTAATTATCTCTTTGAAGACCCTATCTCCAAATACAGTCACATTCTGAGGTATCATACATATCAACCTGTGAATTTGGGGGGTGGGGAAACAATTCAGCCAATAACACATAGTATGTCACTGTTGCTGTGGCTGCAGCTACTTTTCTTACTTAGGGATTTTTTTCTTATGTGAACACTTTGATATGACAACCTGACTTTCCCTAAGAAACACAACAATACAAAGCAAACTGTAAAAGTTTGAACTTTTAAAACATTATCAAGCAACAACCCAAACGTCCATCACCAGATAAATGGATGAACAAAATGTGGTATATAAATACAAAGCAATATTATTCAGTCATAAAAAGGGATGGCATTCTGATACATTGCTATACCATGGATGAACCTTAAAAACATTATGCTTAGCACAATAAGCCAGATACAAAAGGACAAATATTATGTAATTTCACTTATATAAGGAATAGGTTAATTCAGAGACACAGACTAGGTAAATTTATAGAGACAAAGTAGAATGGTGGTTGCTAGGAGCTGGGGGAGGGGGTATGGGGAATTATTGTTTAATGGATACAGAGTTTCTTTTAAATTAAAAAAATTAAATGTTTTATAGCTTTTTTGAGATATAAATAGAAATTGTATATATTTAATTGTGTACATTACGTATACGACATGGTGGTGATTTATATACATATATATTGTGAAATGATTATCATAATTGGGTTAATTAACACACATTTATCACCTCATATAGTTACCATTTTTTCTGTGTGTGTAGTGATCACATGTAAGATCTACTGTCTACACAAATATCAAGTACACAATATCGTACTATTACTATAGTCACCATGCTGTACATTAGATCACCAGAGCTTATTCATCTTATAACTGAAAGTTTGCACTTTCTGACTGACATCTCCCCATTTCTTCCACACCCTAGCTCCTGATAAACACTGACATATTCTCTGTTTCTCTGAGTTCAACTTTTTTGGATTCTAAGTATCAATATGGTATTTGCCTTTCTCTGCCTGGCTTACTACACTTAATGTAATGTCTTCCAGGTTTACCCATATTGTTACCAATCGCAGGACTTCCTTTTTTATGGCTGAATAGTATTTCAGTGTGTGTGTGTGTGTGTGTGTGTGTGTACACACACAACATCTTCTTTATCCATTCATCCATTGATGGATGGCTGGATTCTTTCTATATCTTGGTTATTGTGAATAATGCTGCAAGTGTAGAGAGTTTCTGTTTGAAACGATGAAAAATTCTGGAAATAGAAAATGGTGATAGTCACACAATATTGTGAATATACTTAATGTCATTGAATTATACCCTTATAAAAATGGTTAAAAAGTTGCCAAGTATCATGTAAAGAGATACCCTCATTTCAAGTCTTTCTATAAGGTGTAGAATGAGAATAGAATGACGATGAGTCCCAGAAACGGAACAAGGAATGTGGTCAGGAGCAGGTCAGGGCTTCAGTATCATAAGGCATTCAAAGTGCACATAATGTGTGAACATTTCAGGAAGGACCAGCAGTCCCTATAAAGCAAGTGGCTAACAGTTTCAGAGAATGTACTTGTGTCTTAAGTGGTCTGTGCTTCCAATTCTCAGACAAATCCTCAGAAATACATAATACAGCATTGTGTTGCATTGTGTTGCTGTATCTGCAGCAGTATTGTGTGTCTACAGCAGTGTTCAACAGTATTGTGTTGCTGTATCTACAGCAGATGCCGAAGATAAAATGTTTGAGCCATAGTGTGATTACTTTTCCTCAGTTCCTGACTATACAGGGAAGTCTTTTTTTAAGTTTCCAACACTTGTCTTTTTTTTTTTTTTAGCACTCCTAGTAATATATATGTTGTATTTAATATAATAAAATACTTTTATAAGGTTGATTATGGATATGCGGATTTCTATCCTCTGGAAGGGTAATTTAGTATAAAAAAACTTTAAAAGCCTTTATTTAAATCAAACTATTATGAATAGAATACGTTACTCCTCTTATCTGATGTAACTGAGACTGGTAGCGGTTGATGAATTGAAAAAGGTGGTGTAAACCAGGTTGATAAAAGTGAGACATGTGTATCTTAAACATTTTCTTTCAGCTTAAAACGTATAAATGTACATTAATTTACCAACATTTTGATATAGAGGCATGGCTCTTCATTGAGTGTGGATTTGCTGATTAGGGTTCTGCTTGGTATTTCTTCTCTAAAGCCGACCCATGATTCCAAAATGCTCTTTTGGTTTATTTAAAGTAGAGGGAAACGAAAGATTTTCATGAGGCAATATGGGAACCTTCTAAATTGCTATGAACCACATGCCACCATCCCACAGTCTTTTGCAGTTGTCTCTTCTCACTTAATTTTACTTTCCTTTTTGTACCTTGATTCTATGAAGTCTTTCCAAACATTCAACTTAATTTTCTTAGAGATAACTCTTTTTCTTTTCACACTCATATTTAAGATGGTTTATTTGTAGTAATTTACATAATTAGAATAACTACAACTGACACAGGTTGGGGAACGAGGGCAGCCTGGTGAGCACTCATCAAGCCCATGTGTGCTGTGGGCATCAACTGGGAAGGTTGAAAGAGGGAAGGGAGAAGATCCATTCTTTCGGCTAGCTTGCTGAGTAGTGGTTGGTTATGAGAGTTTGTCACGTATGTCCTCCTAAAATCCACACAACCCAGAAATGAACAAAGTAGAAAGTCCTCTATAATAGATCAGAGAATCTGGTTGGAATATAATAGATGGGTTAAGGACAGAGTAAGGGATGCACATCATTTAGCAATAAGAACTACACTTGAGGACCTTTTTTTCTTTAAAGATTTATTTATGTATTTATTTCAGAGAGAGGAGAGAGATAGCGTGTGCATGCACAAGTGGAGGGAAGGGCTAAGGGAAAGGGAGAGAGAGAATCTTAAGCAGACTCCCTCTTGAGTGCAGAGCATGACACAGAGCTCACTTCCACTATCCTGAGATCGTGACCTGAGCTGAAATCAAAAGTCGGATGCTTAAGTGACTGGGCCACCCAGGTACCCCTACACTGGAGGACTTTTTGATGGTTTGCTTCAGAATGGCTGATGGAAGATACCTATACCCAAACATCCCCTGAGTCCAAGTGCTACATTAAATTGTCCTGACTTAGAAAATAGTTCCCAAGCAATGTCTAGTGTGGGCTCCCTGTGAACAGGTAAAATTAATATGCTTAGGCAAGACTGAGGTTTGTAAGAGAAGTATGGATAGAGAGCAGATTTAGGTGTTTTCCCCCCCCTTTGGTGTGAAAAAGAACTTACTAAGCATGGAAAGCATGTACCTTTGACAACATAGATACTATAATTCTGTATGTTCCCCTAGAGACTCAAGCCTCCTCACTAGAATTCAGGTTATGCAATTAGGCTTGTGTCTCAGAGATACAGTCGTGGACCTCCAACCTCTTGATTGTTTTTCCTCTTTGGCTACCTGCCATTTAGCCTTGGCAAGAATTTTTACTCAAGCATTTGATTGTCTGCATTAGCTTAGTCAAGATGATGAAGGAGTAATTTTTAGCACCAGCAAGCAAAACGACCTTCTTTCCCTGACTCTCTGCCTGGTATCAGAAGCTTGCAGAGAGACATATGGGATCAAAGTTCTGAGCCTCCAGTAGAGACAGCTGCCTCTGTGCTGTGCCTCCTAGGGCTCGGCAGCTCTGTGGGGTTTCCCTAAGTGTTTTGTGAGGGTATTTATAGAACTGAGGACTTGACAGTATCATCTCTCTCAAAATTTGGTTTAAGGGTAGGATCTAGGATTTAAATACCATGATTCCAGGATAGGAATCCACACAGTGAAACAATTTCTGCCTTCCTCTGGGTGAGCCCACATTTAAAAACCTGAGCAGAGTGGGACATTCTAAACTCTCCATAAAAGACTAAGAAAATGATTCCTCATAAGCCTTCCTTGCCCTCCTGTCCCTGTAGTCATATGATCGCAATGAGAATTATTCATGGGTTCACAGCTTCATCTGCTTCCTGTGTTATTAATGTCTTCAAATGAATACAGATTTCTTATAAAGTAAATGTAGTTTTACACTGTTCTGTGTAAGATCATAGAGGCTTTATACCAACATGTAAGAAACATGTTTCTCTCACCCGATATTTTATGCAATAGAAATAGTTCCAAAGAAAGCCATGAACATGTATGCTCACAGTTTTACAAATCAAGAAGAAAATAAGTCACCTATCACTGAATGTCCTATATGGACATCTGGTTATCTGGCAAGCAGTTTTATCAAAGCTACAGCATCTGCTCAGTCAAGGACTTGGTATACCACACCTTCTCCAGTTTAAAATGAATTCCGACTTGACCTACACTAATATCGCTCATTATTTGCATCTTAATTGATACTAAGCAGATAAACACCTCTAAGCTCCAGCTAGAAAGATTATCTCAGCATGGATGGGTTTACTATACATTTAAAATAACTGAGGGCTTTCCCCAGCTAGTTCCAAGCCCAAGCTTCAGGATTGGCCAAATCCTGATAATTCCTTTTCTGTACTTGCCAGGAGGCCACAGGGAAGATGGCACATAAAGATGTACAAGTCATCTTGAGAAAGCCAGTTGGGCCTAAGACTTGATTCAACATTTCCATACAACACGCGGTGCCCATCACAACAAGCACACTCCTTCATTCCCATCACCTGTCAAACCCGTCCCCTCATTAGTCTCCTCGCTGGTAAACATCAGTTTGTTCTCTAGAGTTAAGAGTTTATTTTTTGGTTTGTCTCTCTCCCCACTCCTTTGCTCATTTGTTTTGTTTCTTAAATTCCACATATAAGTGAAACATATGGTATTTGCCTTTCTCTGATTGACTTATTTTGCTTACCATAATACTCTCTAGCTCTATCCACATTGTTGCATATGGCAAGATTTCATTCTTTTTTATGGCTGAGTAATATTCCATTGTACATAGATGTAGATGTAGATATAGATAATATAATAGGTATTGTAGAAGATAATATTTATAGAGAAAGTTCCTGAAACCAAATGAAATTTTAAACTTCCAACCAAATCTGATACTGGGGTAAGAAACTCAAATGCCTTCAAGGCCAGGTGGGTATTTTATAAGAGTGAGATCAAGTCAAAGTCAAGTACTGGGAAGTGGTGGGCACCATGAAAAACTAGGCATGGCTGCTCTGTGGGGAGATGAGTGACTGCAACCCGATGACAGTTGATTGTTGCCAGGAGAGAATGCAGGCCCAGTGCTGTTCAGTCTTATGATTTTTAAAAGGAAATGGACATTCTAGAGAGAAATCTGGATTTTCATGTGAAGTCCCCTGATTTATAAATATTGGCAACCAAATAAAAATATTAAAAGACTGTTGTAAGACAAAGAAAACATATCTGTGGGCTTAGTGTGATCCCCTACAGCTTGTGACCTCTGATCTAGGTTTTACCAAGTTGTAGGGTAACATTCATGATCATTAATCCAGTGATATATGATCTTAATCTTCTTTATCTTCAGCATTAAAAATTAATACAAAGCTTTTGGGGGAGCTGGTTGGCTCAGTCGGTAGAGCATGTGACTTTTGATCTTGGGGTTGTGAGTTTGAGCCCATGTTGGGTGTATAGCTTACTTAAAAAAAAATCAATACAAAGCTTTTATTTGGACACTCTTCCCACCTCCAGTCTTTGTAAAATTTCTTCATGCTGTTGCCAGAATTATAACAAAAATCTTAATTATGGTCACCTCTTCAGTCCTAAAACCTGTGGTAACTTCTCAGAGCCTGCAAGATATTTTCCAAACATACAATGGCTTTTTAAGTCTGGTTCTACCCTACCTTTCTGAGTTTATCTCTAGGTGTTTCCATCCTCCATCCTCCATTCTACTCATACTAGCTTACTCAGCATTCCCCCAACCCAGTATGCACTCCCCATTTACATGTCAATGCTAAAACTGTTGTCTTCTTCTGAAACACTTCTCTTCCCTACTCCTTTCTGATGTCCAACCCAAGTGTCTCCTGCTGCTTTTATACTTCTCTGATTCATGCATTCCTGAGCACTTTAGGTGTACTGTGTTTCTATTAGTGAAATATGTATCTTTATTAAGGAATTTATGACATGGTAGTATACCAATTCATTTTTGTGTCTGTATTTTCAGGGGGTAGCAAGTACATTGAAGACAGCAATAAATCCTCCAGTGCTACACTTGTAGGTACAATCAGTTTATTAACTCAAGTTTAACACACTGCTATATAAAGAGGAATAAAGATGTTACACATTTAATCCAATTGATGGACTCTGAAAAAGGTATTTAAAAATATGAGGTTTAGGGGCGCCTGGGTGGCGCAGTCGTTAAGTGTCTGCCTTTGGCTCAGGGCGTGATCCCCGCGTTCTGGGATCGAGCCCCACATCAGGCTCCTCTGCTGGGAGCCTGCTTCTTCCTCTCCCACTCCCCCTGCTTGTGTTCCCTCTGTCACTCGCTGTCTCTCTCTGTCAAATAAATAAATAAAATCTTAAAAAAAAATATGAGGTTTAAAAAAATATTTTTTTATTATGTTCAGTTAGCCACTGTGTAATACATCATTAGTTTTTGATGTAGTGTTCGATGATTCATTAGTTACATGTAACACCCAGTGCTCATCATAACGCATGCCCTCCTTAATGCCAATCACCCTGTTACCCCCTCTCCCTATGCCCCTCCCCCAACGCCCTCCCCTCTGAAACCCCTAGTCTGTTTCCTGGGATCCATAGTCTCTCACGATTCATCTCTCTCTTTGATTTCTCCCTCTTCAGTTTTCCCTCCCTTCCCCTGTGGTCCTCTGTGCTATTCCTTATGTTCCACATATGAGTGGAACCATAGGATAATTGTCTTTCTCTGCTTGACTTACTTCACTTAGCATAATCTCCTCCAGCTCCATGTCGATGCAAATGGTGGGTATTCATCCTTTCTGATGGCTGAATAATACTCCATTGTATATATTTACCACATCTTTATCCATTCATCTGTTGAAGGGCATCTTGGCTCCTTCCACAGTTTGGCTATCGTGGACACTGCTGCTATGAACATTGGGGTACATGTGCCCCTTCTTTTCACTACATCTGTATCTTTGGGGTAAATACCTGGTAGTGCAATTGCTGGGTCGTAGGGTAGCTCTATTTTTAACATCTTGAGGAACCTCCATACTGTTTTCCAGAGTGGCAATACCAGCTTGCATTCTCACCAACAGTGTAAGAGGGTTCCCTTTCTCCACATCCTTGCCAACATTTGTTGTTTCCTGTTTTGTTAATTTTTGCCATTCTAATTGGTGTAAGGTGGTATCTCATTGTGGTTTTGATTTGTATTTGCCTGATGCTAGTGATGTTGAACATTTTTTCATGTGTCTGTTAGCTATTTGTATGTCTTCTTTGGAGAAGTGTCTGTTCATGTCTGCTGCCCGTTTTTTGACCAGGTTATTTGTTTTTTGAGTGTTGAGTTTGAGAAGTTCTTTATATATCTTGGATATCAGCCCTTTATCTGTAATGTCATTTGCAAAAATCTTCTCCCATTCCCTGGGCTGCCTCTTAGTTTTATTGACTGTTCTCTTTGCTATGCAGAAGCTTTTTATCTCGATGAAGTCCCAAAAGTTAATTTTTGCTTTTGTTTCACTTGCCTTTGGAGACATGTCTTGAAAGAAGTTACTGTGGCCGATGTTGAAGAGGTTACTGTCTATGTTCTCCTTTAGGATTTTGATGGATTCCTGTTTCACGTTGAGGTCTGTCATCCATTTTGAGTTTATACAGGGTTTATAATTAAATTGTATTTTTTATTCTGGGAAAGTTCTCTAAAAGCATTATTTTGTGTAAAAAAAAAAAAAAAAAAGAATGCCTTTGAAATGCCCAGAGCTGGGTCATAGGCATAATGGTTTAAGTACCTATCTACACATTGTGATTTGAGGGAACAATCAACTTTTTAGTATTTTGGCTCTATCTAACATAGTGCCTAATGGTCTTTATTACTTTTTAAGGCTGCATTGTCCAACAGAGTAGCCAGTAGCCACATATGACTATTTAAATTCAAATTAATAAAAATTAAATAAAACTTAAAGTTCTGTTCTGCAGTTGCCTAGCCATATTTGAAGTGCCCGTTAGTCACATGTGGCTAGTGGTGATCATATTGCATAGCACAGATATAGAACGTTTCCATTATGGCAGTAGGTTCAATTGGAGAGCACTATCTTAAGGATTTCATTAACAGATGAGAATTATAATTGGAAGAAAATGCAATTTATCTTCTAAGAAAGGTGGCAAGTTAGCTCCTACACTCCCAGGTAATAGTCTGTAATAGGGGTCAGCAAACTGCAGCCTATGAGCCAAATCTGGCCCTTAACCTGTTTTTGTAAATAAAGTTTTATTGAAACACAACCACAGGCTATTAATTTTCTTACAGTTTACAGCTTTTTTGTGTGTGTATATGATGACAGAGTCAAGTAGTTGAGATGGAGACTATATGGCCTGCAAACCTAAAATATCTAGCCCTTTACAGAAAAAGTTTGCTGCCCTTGGTCTGTGTGATAAATTTCATACTCATTTTGCCACTGGGAAAAAAGAAGAAACTGGGAATAGGAACTATGATGAGTTTAGAAAAAGGAGAAAGAATGTAGAGATGCTCCTTAAGGAGTGGTATTGGGGAACAAAAGACAAACATTTCTAACATTTTGCTTTGCTTTGCTTTGATTGGCATGGAAATACCAATAATCACTTCTCAACATTGGAAGAGTTGAAACAAATGGATGATAATTCATGAAACTTTAAACTGTCTTTATTAAATTTTTTTCCAGTTTCATTGAGGAATAATTGACAGAATTGTATATATTTAAAGTATATGACATGATGATTTGCTATTATCTATCTATCTATCTATCTATCTATCTATCTATCTATCTATCAATCATCTATTTGGCTATCATCTATTATCTATCTATCTATCTATCTATCTTTCTATCTATCTATAGATTTCTCCAATGTATATATTTAGTGAAATAATTAAGATCAGTTTAATTAATACATCTATTATGTCACATAGTTATCACTTTGTATGTGTGTGTGATGAGAACATTTAAGAACTACTCTAGCAAATTTCAAGTATACAGTATCATATAACTAACTATAGTCACCATGTTATACATTAGATCCTCAGAATTTATTCATCTTCTAACTGAAAGTCTGTACCCTTTGAACTAATCATTTCTCCCTTCCATCAGCCCTGGCAACCACCATTCTATTCTCTATCAGATCAATTTTTATTTTATTTTTTTAAATTCCACATATTAATGGTACTATACAGTATTTTAAACTCTCTTTAAATTTCTGTGCAACACTGAACACATATTTCTCTAAGTTAGTCATTTAAAGTCTTTGGGAAATTCTGGGATTAATTAATTAATTGATTAATGTGTCAGATGAATGAATAAATGAACCTATAAAATGAGGAATTTAGACAAAATGATCTCTGTGATATCTTCTGGTGCAAAGATTTATCTTTGTTGCATTTTTACATGTTGGATTTTTTAAAAGCCAAATATGTCTGTATAGAAATTCAGTTTCAGCTCTCTGAGACCATCCTGGGCAATGCTGATGTAGACAGTTATCTATAGGTCATATACATAACAAATCACAAAAACTCACCCATACACTGAGTAGTATTTATACAACACGCTGCTGAAGCATGGGTACACTTCAGAGGTGGGAAGCAAGGGCAGCTTGAGGATTCCCACATTTAGATGTCATAGAATAAGGATGAAACTTCCAACTCTTTCCTAAGCATCCTGAGAGAGTCTGGGGAAGAGATGATTACAACCCACCACCCTGCTGCTTGTCTGAGGGCCTGCAGTAGTTTCTGAGTGTAGACTGAAGCATATGACATCTCTGTCCTCAAAGCTGAAGGGGTCTTAGTAGATTCTTTGGCTTGATGGAACATAACAACCACACATAACAACCACACATGGGTCTCAAACCCTCATCTTCTCAGGCATTTTCCTTTATTTCACAATTAGTGAGAATGTGCCTGAGCAATGTCACTGCTATGGTGTGCCCTAGGAGGGATCTCAACAACCTGCCAAGTGATGGGTCTTTGCTGTTGTGCCTCAGAAATTCTCTTCATTGGTGTTGTAGTCTCTGAAGGAGATCAAGTCAGGATTGAAAATAAACACAGGTATGTAAGTGATGAATCACTGAATTCTTATCTTGAAACCAATATTGCACTGCATGTTAACTAACTAGAATTTAAATAAAAATTTGAGGGGCACCTGGGTGGCTCAGTCAGTTGAGTTGACCCTTGATTTTGGTTCAGGTCATGATCTCAGGGTTGAGAGATTGAGCCCCAAGTCTGGTTCCATGCTGGGTGTGGATCCTGCTTAAGATTCTCTCTCTCCCTCTGCACCCCCTGCCCCCACTTGCACATGTTCTCTTAAATAAGTAAATAAATGAGTAAAAATTTGAAAAAAGAAAAGAAAAGAAATGAAAAGAAATGAAACACGGGAGTTCAGGGAAATTTGACCTGCTCTTTCTCTGGTATTCTGATTTTGGGGCAAAATAAAGCTCTCTATTCTCAAGGATCACTATTTTGACAAAATCACTGTCATAACAAAATAATGGAATTTAAGACAGGAGTGGGGGTCTTAGAAAGCGTTTGCCAAGGGCATTATTATGTATTGAGCCTTATATTCCTGTGGGCGGGCTGCCTTCCTTCCTTCCTTCCTTCCTTCCTTCCTTCCTTCCTTCCTTCCTTCCTTCCTTCCTCCATCCCATCCTCTCTCCCTTCTTCCTTCCTTCCTTCCTTCCTTCCTTCCTTCCTTCCTTCCTTCCTTCCTTCCTTCCTCTTTTTCTCTGTCTCTCTTATTCTTTTCTTGGAAATACTCCAATAAATTGCATAAACCACCTTTAAAAAAAACAGGAAGATATTAAATTGGACCATGAGAGGTAGAAGGCGGAAAGCAATTCTCCAATATATCTGAAGGAAGGAAGAAATAAACAGAGTCAAATTCTTGTTTACACATTGGCCAGCAACTCATTCTCCCCTCTCTGTGATGTTCTTTTTTACCATCCTGGAGGTCCTTTTACTGTTGATATTTAGTTATTTCATCAGTCACAGTCATTGATATCTCTGCTTGGGACTATCACATAATATCAACATGTGGTTCTCGTGTAGCTATTAAATCCTTACTGATAAAATATCAAAAGGAATACATAGAAAACTGTTGGAGTTTTCAGTTGGCTCCCCATGTTCACCCATTTCTCCAAACAATAGTTTAGCTTTTTTTATTCTGAAATTCAAAGGTTAAAGTCTTAGTGAGAGATTGAAGGAGGGACTTAAGTAAATTAACTATAAATCATTGATTAAGTACATTAATCTATAAACCACCCAGCTTCCTTCCTTCTGCTATTCACTGACCTGAAATTATTCAGTTAAAAGTTCCTATAGATGTAATTTTTTTCTCATCATTTAAGTTAACCCATTTGATTACATTTTACTCAGTTTTTTAAATACACAGTAAAAAGAAGTTTTCTGGTGTGTTTAGGTAAGATTCAAAAACTTTAGATTCAGAATTCTCAGCTGGAAAACAGACTGATTTGAATTCACTGCATGTCTTTTTCTTGAGCCCCTGGTTGGACACAGAATACAAAGCAGATTCAAAAGAAGCATAAACATTTATTAAATAAATATGTACCCTGGCTTTTTAGGAAATGACATTTTAAAGTAGACATTTTTATAAACAAAGTTGAAAAATAAATAGAAGATGTGAATTTACCCAGGAAAATAATTTTAAAATGCATTGGGGACTCTGTGGTAGAAAGACTATTAACAAACAGTAAAATGACTGAAAGTTGAAGGGAGAGGAAATAAGGGAATGAAATAAACATGGAACGTCTCCTGATTACCAAGCTGTGGTCTCTGCATCGGAGTATGAATACCTCGTGCACAGGTGTAAGTCACACATCTTGTTGACTCATGGCTTCAGGTATCTATAGTACATCCAGCTTATACAGGTTCTGTAAGGGTTTGCCCTCTTGACACTCTAGTTCCCTAATGCCCGCATACTCATCACCGTATCCAGGGGCTCCAAGAACCAGCTCTCATCTGCCAAGGTAGCTGGGTGGGAACTGAATCCTGTCTTCAGAGAACCATGTAGAATCTCTGAGCCGAGTTAGGGTTACCTTAGTTTCTGAGTGGGGTTGAAGTGGGGCTGAAATCTCAATGTTGATTATGAGCTGTCTTTTTTTCCTTTTGTGGATCTCTGCATTCTTATTCATCTACATTGCTCTGCTTTCCCTTCTTCTACTCCTCATCCTGATTTCTCACTTGCCTACTTGAGTTCTAATATAAAGCCCGGTTCTGGTCTTGGGTACCTGGATGTGTCCTTGCTCCTGGCTACTCCCCTTATTTGAGAATTTCAACTCTGCTTGACTAGGCATTTCTGGGACAGGTCTTCTCTGTTCCTGTGGCCATCCTCTAATCCTTACTCCCAGCCTTACCTCATCCCCCTGGCCCTGAGTCTTTCCTGGGCCTGATGGCTTCCTGCAGTCTCAGGCATGTTGACCTCCTATCCCATTTTGTGATGGCACTCAGTTATTGTATTATTGACTTCTGACGCCCCTAACCACTCTGAGGCTCTTTTCTTTGTCTAAGGCTGAGGAGATGGACTAAATGTTCCTGAGGCCCCTGTCCAGACCTAATGTGTAATGATTCTATTTCATCCACAACCTAAAATAATAAGGATGGTAGGAAGGCTTTAATAAAAATTATTGTAACTGTAACAACTGGACTCTATGTTCATCAGGAGGAAGTTGACTTTGTGGGTCTCTGGTTCTCCTGGTGTACTTTTGGACGCTGACTTGTCTGCACGGTAGGGAGTATATGAAGGGAAGTGACTTCTAGGATTAAAGTTCAGCTTTGAGTCTCTTCCACATGATCTTTTTCTCCAGACCTATAGGTCCCATTTTGTGGTTGTCCTGTCCACATTAAGAGGATTTTTTATTGTACTCCACCTATTTCATTCTTATGTTAAAACACCCACTGTAAGCTTCTAAACCTGCATTTGCTACACTGTCCAGCTTTTGAATGTCCAGTCTATCTGGCTTCTAGGCCTTGCCTCCTATAATTTGCTTTTCTCACTACTTCCAGATCTGAATGTGACAGTTGTATGTACATCAGCATTTGTGGATTTCTCCATCAACAGGGATCTTGGAAATGTTTCTATATAGAGGGAGTTAGTGTAGGCCCATGGCTTAGATGAGAATATGGGATTTAGAATAGTTAGAGAGTTAAAAATTATTTTAAAAATAAGTGAATGTTTATTAAAGACTCATGTGCCCATTGATAAGGGTTCTTTCATGGAAAGACTTGAAGTTAATAATTTAGGACAGCAGAAGCTGACCTATTTTTCTTTTAGTAATATAAAAATGCTGCCCTCTGAGAGGGCATGTTAGTTGATCAAATGCTACTCAGTTGTCCTTATTCATGTAATGTCTCTATATTAATGACTTGCAAAAAGCTTGTTTAGAGAGATGTTCAAGTAGCAATCTGAAGGTTGCGTTTGGATCGTAGGGTTTCCTAACTAAGGAAGCCATGAAAGTCCTAAAATAGCTACTTTTACATTACTCTATAAAAAATTGTGGGCTTATCCTTTAAGCAGGTTTACCCCCCACTTTCACATAAAGAACTCCTGAAGTTGATTTCTCTTTATTGAGGGAAGATATTTTGTTCTGTTCTATTTATTCACCTTCATAATAATCACATAGGCCTTCCAAAGTAATTGTAATGCACTGCTTTCAAAGTAACCTAAAATAGGTTTTATAAACTTCACAAAATTTATAAGGTGGTTTCATATACCGTTCTCACCCTTTTTATGGTTCAGTAAAGTGGAATGGGGGAATATTATGATCGTGGTTGTACCAGTTGTCTTCCAGTAACAATCGAGTTAGAAAGAGGTATTATTCCTTCACTCTTAGAATTTCAGCTTGATGCTGGTCTTAGAGCACATGACATTCTTTAAGGGATATTAAATTGGACCAATAGTTTCCATCCCTGACCCATGCTCCAATAATCTCTTATGTGAGGTGCCTAGCCCAGTGCCAGACACAAAAGCAGGTACAGTGAACACTAGCTCCATTCTCTTTTCTTTGCTTTCAGGTACTCTGCATTCCAAAAGGCTCTGAAGAGAATGCCCTTCTTAACCTCCTTAATCCTCTGGAAAGTCAAGTCCAACGTGGTCCAGATCAGGTAACCTGCAACATATGGAAACCCTCTGATTTGTCCCTTACCTGGGGCATAATAAAATCCTAGCCCTGCTCCAGGGGGTGCGTTCGCCAAGACTGTATACCTGAGAGGTTGCCAGTGTACAAGGATATTTTTCAGGTTTGAAATATGTTAAGGACTATGGAATGTTACTTGTGGACCAACCTGAAAATACTGTTTAAAGAGGCAAAATCCACCAACGGTACATATTAGTAGTCTCAATCTCTCTCTTTTTTCCCTCTTTTTTGCAATATATTGGCCATTCATAAATCACATTAAACTGAAGAGAAAACTTCATAATAGCTTAATTAAACCCTAACTTTTAATCCTACGTGAACTAAGTAAATGTTTAGTTTAGAACCATATTTAGAACTATATTTCTATTTCTTTATGAATGCATTGGAGTTGGAAGTTGATGTTTTAATATAGTGTAGTTAATTTAATAGCAGAGAATAAGAAGTAATTAAGTGCCTAAGTATGAAAGAATACCAAAAAGGTTAAGATATATTAAAGAAACAGATTTTTTTTTAAAAAAAGGTTATTGAGTATGTTTTAAATTATAAGTACATGTTGCCAATGTTTATCACTACAAGTTCAGACTTGTGGCATTTGGTTAGCTGAAATGCAAAGACACAAAACTTGAACTCGTGTACGATTGCTTGCGTACTAAAAATCTTCTGACCGCTGCAGCGGCAACAAACATCTTTTGTGAAAAAGGGAAAACGCGGTTGGGAGAAAATAGGAAAATCTTTTTCATTGTCCACTAGATGTCAGTACTGAACTGGCAAAACATCTGTTCCACAGTGCTCTCAGACAACATGCTATTAATTTATAATAAAAGGTATCTGACAGCTTTATTCTGATGAATTATGGGAATCTAAAGCATAATTCCCAGCCTTTGGTTTATAAATTGTCATTGATTTTAATGTTCTTTGTAAAGTTGTGGCATGCAACAAATTTTCCTGCCAAGAGCTGTTAAATAAATAGTCATCCTTTGCTCTGAGTAGTACATTGAACTTGTTAGACTGATGAGCAGAACCAATTGATGGTTATCCATAAACCATTTATGACAGAATGCACAGCAGCAATTCAAACAATTATTGAATGCATTCATTATATATTTTTAAAAAAATCTCAAGTGAACCGAACGGAATATTACAGGTAATAGACAGTAGCAATGCCACGCAATTCTTTTTGAGATACTTCCTGAGTGACAGATGACTAGAATTGTTGTAGGATTTGCTGAGGGCTCATCAAACCTCCCTGGAATTATTTGGTTTCCTCTATTGTGTGATTTGGCATCCCAAAAGTATATCGCTTGCCTTTTCTAAAGAAAGATGGTTATTGTAAAGACAGAAGCTTTTGTTCATGTGAAGATCTCTTACAAACTGGCATTAGAACAAAAGAAAGCTTATGCCTGAGATATAATTTCCGTGCATTTCAAGAGATGTGGTTTATGTATATGGGACCGTAAAATTTGGAGGTCTGTGATGACCACTAAGGACTTCATCACTTTTAAAAGGAGGTTTCATCTCCTTGGAAAATTCTCCACAGGCCTTATGCTGTTGTGTTTGATTTCACTCTCTGAAAACACTTAATATCCTTGGCGGTTTTCAGAAGGACCATCGGTTGCTTTTGTTCTTTGTTTGAAATTGTCCTGCATGCTCTGTTGCTATGTCAGAGACCACCTCTCCTCCCCAGAAGTGGCTGTCTTTCAGGGATGTAGCCTCAAGTCTGTTGTTTGTTCAATGTTTTAAGACTTCTTTGGGATCAAAGGAAAGTGACCTAGGCATGTAAAATTCTGTTAATGGTGCTATTTGTGAAAGTACACGGCAAACTACCTCTAGGCACTGCTAAGTAGTGAATCAGTACATTAAAGGCTGAGGAACTGACTCTAATGTTCAATCCTTGATTTCTTTTTCTTAAATCTTTCTATTGCCCTAAATGTTGTGATATGACAGTAGTGCACAAGCTGGAAATGTTCCCCTCGTTTCTCTTTGAAAGAGAAAAATCCGCGGGCTGAGGAGGTCAGATTTTAGTTTGAATTCCTCAACAACTCTGAACGATAGTTCTCATTCAGTGCTGTTTTCTTCAGATTTAAAAATTTAAAAAAAGATTTTTAAAGAAAAAAAACATTAGGAAGACGGAGAGCTTGATACACATATGGCTGCCTTTTACAAGTCATTATGATCTGTCACATAAATACTGTATTTACTGACATTTCAAAATGTGGACTCTAATCTCCACACGCATTTATTTTTTTTTAATAGTTGCTTTTCTTTGCAAGCTTCAGTCCAACAACTAACATTAGAAAACATGCAACATGGTCCACAGGTTCAACTATCAATGTCATTACGCTTTAAAAAGCTCAAAGACAGTTGAGTTCAGAGTATGAGCATTTAAGCCTAAATTGAGTTAAATTAAATTGAGTTGGGTGGAAAGTTAGTGAGAGGAGTCATTTTAAGCGCTAATACAGTTTTTCAGTGTAAGGGATGAATGGTGGCTGTGTACTGCAGTCTATTTTTCCAAAGCTATTTTCATACTGGTTCCTTTACCTAACTCTCAGACTTTTGCCATCTCTCGTATTTATCAAGTGTGAGAACCCTTGAGCTGCATTAATTAGCCGTGGTAGCATTTCAAACAGGCAGTATTACTCTGTGCAGTTACCACAGTGTTTAAAAATTTACATTTTCTGTCCCACATTGTGACCACCTGTGACCAATCAGTTTGATATATAGACTCGGCCGCTCTCTCCATGCCCAGGGTCACTCAAACAGACTGTTTCTCAGGCTAATGTTCTTGGGGACCAAGGGCTCAAGGGATATGGGTGTGGGGGGACAGCGGCAGAGTGCAAGGAGAGCTTGCTGAATTTTATTGGGAACGTGAAGTGAAAACTCGTGTGTGACTTGTCTTTTGGATAATTTTTACTTCAGTAAATCGTCTATATAATTCCCTTGAAGTAAATATTGCAAAAATGTTGCCTCTTAGAGTGATTAAGTCTGAAAAGAATAACTAGTCAATTCTAGAGAGGAAAAAAAAAATCAGGTTTTTTTGGAAAGCCTAAGATGTTCACTTTTCAGTCAGTGTATTCATGTGGTTACTGAATACAACAGGCCAGATGCTATTTCTGTTATTACGAATATAGCAGTGGATAGAAAAATAATTTCTTCCCGCATGGAGCTTGCATTCTGGTAGAAGGAGGCAGTCGATGAACAAATACATAAAAAGTCATTGGGGTGATAAGTGCCAAGACAAAGAGGGCAAAACAGGGTAAGGAGGTTGGAGAGTGAGGCAGATGAGGGTTGTGTGCTCTTTCAGAGAGGGGCCCGGGAAGCCCTTTTGGAGACCTCTGAGCAGAGAGCTGAACAGGGGGAATCAGGGTGCCCTGTAGATAACCAGGGAAAAGTATTCCAGGCAGAGGAAATAGCACATACAAAGGCACTGAGGCAGGAACAGGCTTGGTGTGTGAAAGGAAGAACAAGGAGGCTGGTATGGCCAGGGCCAGGAGTGAGGGGAAAGCTGCAGGCAGAGGGAGCAGAAGTATGGGGGACAGTGGTTAGATCATGTAAAATCTTAGGGGATGCTGTCAGACTTCCAGCCTTTTATTCTGAGTTCTATGGAAGGTTTGAAGCAGAATCATGAGGAGAATTGACTTGTATTTTAAAGGAGCCCTCTGTTTGATTCATGAAGGTAGTCGGGGCGGGGGCGGGGAGGACAAGGGAATAAGTGGGAAGATCAATTGGGAAATAATAGCAATAATTGAGGCTAGAGATGATGGTGGCTTGGACAGGGTAGGTAGTAAGAAATGGCCTAATTCTGGATATACTTTGAAAGAAGAACCAGCAATATGTACTGACGGATTGGAGTGGGATGTGAGAGGAAGGATCGAGTTAAGGATGAAAGAGATTCGGCTTGAAGAGTTGGAGAGGCCTGGAGAGGACCAGGTTTTAGGGTTGAAAGGAGAATCAGGAGATGCTGAATAGCAAGTAGATACACAGTCATGAATTTAGGCGCAAACTCAGGTTTTATCAACTTATAGGTATGATGTACAGCCTTGAGACTGAATGAGATACCTCTACAGGGGAGGTAGAAGATGTGTTAGACAAGCCACAGAGCAGGCCAAGTTAGAGGTCATGGGGAAGAGGAAAGTCCAGCAAAGGAGACTGAGAAAGATTATTAAGAAAGAGGTATTCCACAGCAGTGCTGTTCTGAGCCTGCTTGGTGGACCTGCAACACTGTAGCACTTGGGAGCTTTTTAGAAATGTAAATTCTCAGACTCCACCCCAGACCTATTGAATAAGAATCTCTGGAGTGGGGCCTCGGGAATTGTTCCAGAAGCCCTCCAGGTGATTCTTTTACACCGGGAAGCCAAACAAAGGAGGTGTTTCAGGTGAATCAAAAGAACATTCTGTGACAGATTCTCTTTTCATATTAAAATTATCGAACTTTTGAAAATATAATGTTTTTGTGAGAAAACAGTGTACTATGTTCAGTAGTAGAATTTTGGACTGTGTACCCCAGAACGGGTTCAGTGATCCAAAGTGACCAGCTAAAAAATACATCATTGCTGAAAGCATCATTGGTATTGATCAAGATGCATGTAATCATCGATCAAAGAACTGTTTGGAATCTAGATCAGATCTGATAGAGTCTTAATTTTCCACAATAAAGGGTAATAAAAAAAAAGTGACTAACCTGAAGAAAAACCCCTCTGGTTTTAGCCCCTTACACACCGTAAATGCATTGACTTTACCTTTATATCATATATCATGGAGTAATTGTTGACCTGCGGCATGGATGGAATTGAATTTTTTTGTACATGAGTACAGGTTGTGGCCTGACTAGACTTCTAGTATATAGGTTGCCCTTCATCACTCAGCAGTGAAGAATGAAAATCAACAGAGCTTTCCCCAGCCTGCTGCTTAAGCAGCTGCGAACAGGCTGAGACTGCCCAGCCTCATTAACCCATTAGATACTGCCTTTGCCTGGGAGTAATCCTTAATGAGGCTGCTGCGTTGTAGGGAAGCCAGACGTGCACCAAAATGTTGGGGCATTAAAGTAAGGACCTTAAATGTGGGGCCTATAATGGAGTTGTTATTATATCAGAAGCAGATACATCAGAGAACACTCTTAAGGCGGGTAAAGCAAATGATGCTCTTACCATCTGTGAATCTATAGTGCTTTAACAATATTGGAAATTTTGAATTCAGGAGGAACTTGGAAGCTTTCCATTTTCCCAAACATCTTGTCCCCCTAATTAGCAACTCTGTTCTCTAGAATAGGCAACAGTGTACAGTATGAACCCTGAGATTTAATGCAACAGTTGAAAGCAGACTTGATCCCTCTAAACTTCATGGTTCATAATTTTCTCTGGGCGGAAAGATAATGACTGTACGCAAAACACCCCTATCTCTTTATAGCCCAGAGGCAATAAAGATTCTGTTTGTGTCAACAAAGAATTTTTAGAGCTATGACAGTAAGACCTTTGAAGCAAACTTTGCCATGTCACTGCATCACAGACACTGTGGCTGCGGAGTGGATTTTTAAGGCTGAGATTACTGTGTACTTGTGGGTGAGCTTTTAATAAAGCTGCTAAGGTCCAGTGTTATAATCTCTTCACCCCTAAAATTTTAGCAATTACTTTTTACCCCAACACTCCTTTTATTGGAGAAAATAATGATATTCTAACTCTCTTTCTACTGCTTTCATTTACCTTCTCCTGTGTTTCTGTTCCGATCAGTTCTCTACAAATATCTGAATTTTAAAGAAATTAAAAAGCTCTGCCATTCTTTATTGTCACATTATATTATAGGGAGGGAGTCATGCTTTTACATTGTCCCTGTTCAAGAAGATGCTGAATAAGATTTGCCATCCATTCCCAGAAGCAGAAACTCTATTAAAATTTTAGATTGTAATCTAATAAAATTTCATCTTATCCTATTGCTTTTCTTAACCACCCCCCAGCAATCAAGCACATAGTCTTAGTATCTAAGGCTAAGGAAAAAGGAGTTCATATATTGCATAAGTGTTTTCCAATAAATTTTTTAAAACTTGGAGGAGATGGGGGGGGGTGCTTCATGTAATTTTATAGGACCTCTGAGGCCCAGAGTTTTTAAGTAATCTTTTTTGATGTTTTTAGACAGACCATTAAGCTGAGGATAAAAGTCCCTGTGTTCAATATCTGGATACATTAAGCAGTAGGTTTAAAATTTACAGCTTTCATTTTGACAAGGAAAATGACACGTTTGGTCTCAAGTGCTACCTTGAACTGTTTTTCAACACTGAGACAGGTTGTCAGGTTGAGGGTGGAGGTCTGAGCATTTAGCCCCTGCAGAGCCTCCATGATGTAAACTGTCCCAGCTTGTCAGGAGAAGCCAGCCGGACCCTGGGCTATGGGCTGTTGTCTGGTCAGGGGAACAGTAGGACGCCATCTGGATGCTTGTACCCCCATGCATTGAGGTGTAATCGAATGCCTTCCAAGGAGAATGTAATTCATACAAGGGAGGCAAAGAGTATCCCAAAGAGAATGCCTGCATTAATGGATGGACCTCAAACACTTCCATTTTGATTCTGCCCATAAGACATTTCTCAGTGGAGCCTCTTTTTCTGACATGTTACATTGTGTTTGGAGACCTGGTCTTTAGGAGTTGTCTAAGCAAAGTGAAGGGCAGGGTATGAGTGGAGGGACAGGGAGGAGAGCCATAGGAGCAATGAATGGAGGGGGTGGGTACAGAAATGTAAGGAGAGTATGGTGTCGTCCAGTTGGTCTGGCTAGTGTCAGCACTACTACAATATCTCTGCCCCCTCCCACTCCAATGCAAGCAATGAGGCTGGAGAGGTAGAAACGGAAGAGACTGGAACGAGTTTTATAAGCTAGAATAAGGAGTGTGGATTTTGTCTTGAAGGCAATGGATGGAGATGATGTGATCAGGGTCAATTTTTGGGAAACCGCTTCTAGGCGAAGAAAGGCCTGGGGTGGTAAGGGGATCCTAGAGCTGACAGCCTGGGTGGGAGCTGACTGCAGTAATCCAGGGCTGCAGTGGTGAGCTGGTGGCAGACTGCCCTGTGCTACAGAGAACCAGAGCTGTGGCCACATTGGTGGTGCACAGGGGCAGCAGGAGTGGCCTTTCCCAGTGGACTTGATGGCATTTGGTGCTGACTGTGGAGGGTGAGGGAAAGGAGAGCCATCTGGTTTCTTTCCTTTTGTCAATTTCCAGAAGACTGAGGGGAAAGTCGGGAAAGAGTCTCAACCTCACATTCACGGGATGGAGACTCCCTATTTTTTCTCTTTCCTTTTCACCCCCCCCCCCC